>NC_140965.1:37512729-37517729 GCF_056783735.1 Eptatretus burgeri
TAAATTAAAATATATATAAATAAATGAAAAAAAACACATAAATGCAGGTGTGTACCGTGTGTGTGTGTGTGTGTGTGTGTGTGTGTGTGTGTGTGTGTGTGTGTGTGTGTGTGTGTGTGTGTGTGTGTGTGTATATGTATATATATATATATATATATATATGTATATACATACTCTTCTTCCTCTTTCGGCTGGTCCCGTTCGGGATCGCAACAGCGGATCATCCGTATGATCCGCATAGTGATTTGGCACATGTTTTACGCCGGATGTCCTTCCTGACGCAACCCTGGTCGCCTCTTACGACACACAGGGATATGGTACACCTATTTTAACTGGGGTATACACCGGCCCAGTATACTGGTACTCACTTCGCCGACCTTGGAAGGATGACAGGCTGAGTCAACCCCCTGGTGTATTAATTCAGTGGCTCAACGGGGCTTGAACTCAGGACCTTTTGGATCCAAGCCGCTGCCCTAACCACTGCGCCAACACCAGGCTAATTCAAGTTATTGTCTAACCAGTTAAAATTCTAACTCTCCTGTCCTGACTGACTGCTGGGAAGGCAACGGCAAATAACCCATGATATCCGATACCCATGAACTACTTCGGCAGCACCAATGCTCTGTAACAAGAATACGGTGCGATGATGACAATGACAATGATGACGCCGATGACACATATGTTGACATGGAAAAATGAGAAGCCAAACCTTAACTGAATTATTGTAATATCTTCCTCTATTTTACATATAAACCCAGTGCAAGAGGATTCCGATGTGAATTCAAACTCAACAGTAAATGGTGAGAAAGAAAAGTGTTTTAGGAATTGCCACTGGTAATGACAATGTGTTTGGACAGTCTTTGACAGTGTGGTTTCTCTGACAGTATTTTTCCATAACCGCCTTGGATATATAATATTTGTTGCTGATCTACATAATTCTATCACTCAAACTATGGTTGATAATACATAATTATTCTCTGCTTACATGTACAATGGTAGGGCTTTCTTTTGCATTGTTAATTATCTTTGTTGTTCAAACTTGACCCCGTAAACCGTTATTGGATATCACATTTAGCAGCTTGGACTCAGCTTCAGACTTCACTTGACAGGTGTCACTCACCAACCGTAATACTTAGCGGCATCACACACTAATCGTTCGTTTTGGGGTCCATGCAAATGGATGAGAGCCTTACTTCAACATCCTGATCAATATCATTGCTGAATGGGTCCATGTGTTGTTCAATGCTGTGGAGTAAGCGATTACTACTACTACTACTACTGCGACAACTACTTTAACAGGCCGGTTATTCCCATCTTTGTCTCTGGTCTGCTGGGGAAAGCGTTTTGCTTAAGTCTTTCACGAACCGGCTGGACAGGCTGGACATTAGACCGAAAGTTATTTTGCCAGGAAATTGGAATTTATCCAGGGTGCTGGTGATGACTTGCCTACTCTTTGCGAAATGTCTTTAATGTCCACTAGCTAATGGTAGTAGACCGCGCACCCTGCTTAAGGTCCAACCGAGGGACGGCGCTCACATTGTGATGCAACACCTTGCGTACAGAGCACCATTGGATCCGACAGTACATAGTCGGTTCTGGAACCAAACCCTGACTAGACAGCTCAAATGTAAATGTGCTTGCTCTGTGTCATCTTGTCGGACAACGCTTGAATTATATACTAAGACAGAAAGTGTACTAAAAATGCAACATTAGCTCATTTATAAGCCAATTCATGGTGTGGGTGCTTATCATTTGCACGGGATGACGAGGAAAGCCAAAAATAAACATAATGATACATTTATAGCAAAATCGAATATTCATGGTATGAACAGAAAGTTGAAAGTTACGTGAATTAAACATGTACACGACAATTAATTAAATCTGGATGGCAGGATAGCTTAGAGGTATGCACACTCGTCTCTGAGCTGTCTCGTCTGGCTTCAAATCTCGACCAAGCTACAAATTGCCATCCTGGTGTTTTTCAGGTGGGGAGATCAATGTGTGTGCTGTCCATCGGATAGACGTTAAACTGGGTGTCCCGTCCAACACCATAAGTTGTTGGACCTTGAAGATCCTCCGGTGTCTTTTGTGAAGAGTAGACGATTTATCAACGGCTCCCTGAGCAAGATCTAAATTCCAGGCAGTCAGTCACCAGACCTGGCCAGCATTATCTGCAAACAAACGAGAAAAACCTGGGCCAGAACCGTCCCCCCTGGCCGACCCTACAATTAGGTGGGAATAATTGCATGCCGTGCAAGAAGAACAAGATGTCAATGAATGAAATATAACCACCTGGTTAATGTACAATATCACCGCAACGTGAGCGAGACGGATAATTCTTATCACCAGTGTCACCCGGCAAAGATGTAAATGTGAAGAAGAACCAGACAGTTGGTGTCAAAACCACCCAATGCTCGCCTGTTTATACATTTATCATTTTTAAAAGACCCGTCTAATAATTAATATTTTCTGTAAAGCATTGCAGTGAAGTCTGATTCAAATAATTTCAAAGCAATATATGTATTTGTATATTGTAATCAGTAACAAGAGCGCAAATGAGCACAATATACACCTGAACAAGAAGGTATATACAGAATTGTGCTACTACATGGAAAACAGCATCCTGGTTGCCATGGCAACCACTTTAGATGATGAACGTATGTCGCGACACACCGTCTCCACAGTCTGTACCTATGTTCCAAACATGAAACGTGAAAGTTGAAAACTTTGGGAGTAAGAGTGCAGACAGGAACGGATGGAAAACAGCATCCTGGTTGCCATGGCAACCACTTTAGATGACGAACGTATGTCCAAACACACCATCTCCACAGTCTGTACCTATGTACTAAATATGAAACGTGAAAGTTGAAAACTTTGGGAGTTATAGTGCGGACAGGAACGGATGGATGGACGGACGGACGGACGACAGGTCTCACATTATACGCCCCGATATATATATATATATATATATATATATACATATATATATATATATATATATATATATATATATATATATATATCGGGCGTATAAAACATAGTGTGGTAGATAAAAACATTAGAAAGGAAAAAATAACTTGCACCAAAAACGTAAAAATTTTCACGCTGACACTCACGCCGGGGTATAGCTATAGCTCTCTGTTCTTCGAACAGGCGAGCTAAAAATTACAAAATATAAATTTAATATAAAAACAACAAATACTCTCAATTGAGCTCATCTCAAAGAACTTAATTTCACATTTACACACCTGAGCACGATACGAGTGCAAAAGTACAGGACGGTGTCTCCTGCCCGAAAAAGAATAAATAGTTCGAACCACAGAAATCTCAACAACGTCGTTGTTTCTTCACTTGACAAAGAGCCCTTTTCAAGGCATTAAGCAGGAGCATAAGGTTCCATAAGTGGCAACAAGCTGCAGCCTAGAATTTCCTGATTGCATTAGGCCCAAGCTTTTCTTCCACGTAAGCTTCTGCTGCCAAAAATGTGACCTTTCACTCAATACATGATTACAAAACCTCTCGGTCTATATAGGCTTGCTGTATGGTTACTTCGGATTAGCTTCGTATCAGCCATTGTGCCTCGCTGATGAGATTATTAAATCCAAAATGAATGACCAAGACTGATGATGTAAACACACGTATGGATTACACACACTGCCCATTTCAGGTAGCGCTTCATGCTATACCGCCTTGTGAAGATCTCCCGCATTCCGGCAAGATTACTGAGGACTTTTGGAAAACTTTCCTTGTTCAGCACTCAGGTCCTGCACCCTCAATCAAGCGATGTGGGGTTAAAGTGGATCCACTAAGCTCTTGGCTTCACTGGTTCGCTGCATTGGGGAAAAATGGTTGGAGGGAGGTTGGAAGGTGAGGGGTTCTCAGAACCACCTCGGCACTCCATTTTATACACAAGAGAACTTCACGCCTGCCATGGCGTGCCTTGTGAGCGCATACATCCACACAGCTGCTGGTAGTTTCCAGAAATTGCTCTGAAATTGAAAATCAATTGATCTAATATTATCGGTGACGTTTTGGGAGAGTGTTTTTGAGGAGTGACATTTACGACAAATAAATTTGTTACTCCACAAAAGTTAGTCAAAGGAATGGCGCAATGGCATTGCCTTAAAGAGGGTCCACCGGAGATACGAAAGGGTATCAAAATGAATGAGCGGTAAAGCTTGTTTTGAAACGATATCAAAACTGTAGATATACAGTAGATGATTGATGGGTTGATAATTATTTTTTCTATATCTGATACATAAGCTAATTAATATAATTATTATTGCACAATAACTAAGTGGTAACACGCATGTTGTTGAGCTAAGTTCCATCTGACTTCAACCCTTTCCATATCAATGGCAGCAGAGGAGCCTCGTAGTGGAGCACCCTATCCATTTGAAGTGGATGTTGAGACATTTAAGATCCAGTAGATTATTTGGCATGTGTAGTCCAATTAGATATTCACTGTGTGGGTCTATAGTATAATAATGGGCAACATGGAGCCAACAGGATTCTTGCGGCCCACAACGCATACACCTGCAGCCAATCCCTCACCTTTCCCGTTTTTCTCACTTTTTTGGAACCACATTCTGTGAAGGAATCTTTTCAAGGTGTTGAATCGACCAGTCACTGTGAATGAGACTTCCACCAACTCATAATTATCATAGAGTAAGGTAGTGCTCCATATGGAGGGATGGCATAGGGGGAAAAAATGGCTGCCCCATCGTAAAGAAAGGTTTGCCATAAGAACCGCAAGGCTCTCAACCAAACTGATGAGATCAAAGGAACAGTTCATCTTAACCTCAGCAGAGTTGGCACCAAGAGTATTGCAGACAAATAGGGTCTTGCTATTTGTCTGCAATACCTTGGAGTTATTTGAGGATCAGACCTGTGGCCCTCTGATTACCATAGACCGTCAATAACACAAGGTTGATATTTTCCATGTCAATCAGCCTTCTTTGCCTATAACAGTCATAATAATCCTTAGGGCTGTGTGAACA
>NC_140965.1:37520229-37525229 GCF_056783735.1 Eptatretus burgeri
TTGTGTACTCGCTTTAAAAATCAGTGATACTTGCTTTAAAAACACACAACTTATACCTGCTTTAAATATATTTATACTTTTGGGGTTTGCTCCACATGGAGGTTGAATCTGCAACTGCTCCTTCCACCTCATCAAAGCTACGTTTCATGAACCTCGTGTCTTTCTGTTTTATTTTTGTCTCTTTGTCGCTGTTTGTGTTTTCGTCCAATATTCCATGTTAAATCGTAACTTGTTGTGCTGTATTGTTTAATTCGTCTTTGTGTTGTTCAAGGCCTACTCCTCGGATAACCGGCGTGCAAATTCTGCCTGTTTTGAAATCGTTCCTCGTTCTCGTGCAAATCCTCGTTCCACTTATTTTTTTTTCCAAAGTATTGTCCTTTCTACCTCCTCAACGTGATCCTATTCCCCCTCCTTGACTCCTCATTCCTCCTCCCTTCTTATTTGCCCAAGTCTCCCTCTATTTTGTCCTTCAGCCTTGCTGTAAGTCCTTCCACCCCCTTTAAAATGTTGCTTTTGCTCTGTTGCATTCTGATCCATTCCATGTTCCAGCAAATCCACGAGACTTCACTTTGTCTATAGATGACTTGATAATCAAATCGTAATAAAAAAAACTTTTCCCTTTCAGCGTCCACACAACTCCATAGCGACAGATTTTGACATTCTTCTGATCAATGTTACCTTGGTGTCGGAAATACGGATTTGTGTCCACCATTAATGAACTGGACTATAGAAATAGCTCCATCTAACACGAGAGGGGAGGGGGATGGATGGGGTGGAGATGGGAAGGAGACCGAGGGAGGGGGGGGGTGATGGAATGACGAGAATCGGTCTGCGTGGCTTGTGCGAAACAGGCCATTAAACAAAGGGGTTATTGTGCGTGAAATTAGGAGCTTTTGAGAGGCAAAGTTGCCAAGATACCATGAGCGTTGTATGGGTTTTACGCTAATGAAAAGTTCCGCGATTACTGTGCATACCTGATTGGCACCACAATGAATTGCCAGTGAAGCATCACCTCGTTACGTTTCTGCTTTCGGCTTAGGCCCTCGTCGCAAATATTTACTTATTGTATACAACAGCGATCACAAGCCAATGTTCACCTGTTCAACGATTCCGACGTGAACAATTACAGTGAGTGTAAACTGCTGTCAAGAGACACCCATCCATCCATCCATCGGGACCATACTCCATGCAGAGCGTTGGTGCTGCCTAAGCAGTCTCCTTGGCTATTGGACACAATCCTGGACGGGTCGCCACTCCGACACAGTATACCAGCAAGCTGGCACTCATTTTGCCGACCTTGGAAGGATGATAGGCAGAGTCAACCCCACCTGGTATGAATTCAACAGTGGAGTGGGGTTTGAACTCAGGATCAGAGGATTTCAAGCCACCACCCTAACCATTAAGCCAACACCAGGCATAAGAGACACCCCTTTCTCCCATAATTGTTTTTAATTCCCCGGTGTTGCCAAATGGAGCGACATGAGACATCAGGTGCGAAATGCAGGCAATGAAATGCATTGCTTGCCGGATGGCGTCTCAAAACGAACTATTCACAATCTGTACTTGTTTTATTTTATCTTACCCTGATGGGTTTATTCCTGGACACCTCTTAACCTTCTCCATTGGCTCCATTAGCCTAAAGTTGAAAGGCATGGTGTTGGCTTCAAAATATATCTTTCAGAAGCTATATGAAACTATATTTCAAAAAGAATGGTTTTTTTATAATATGGCAACAGACATGTAAGGGAGAGCAGCATTAAAGGCTCGGAGACAATAAAAGGTCAAAAACGTGGGCGTGAAACGATGAGCCAGACATCAGCCGGCGGTTTGTTTGAACAAGAATGGTGGAGAAATTGAGTGGGGTTGGAAGTGACTTCGCTAAACTTGAGTTAAACTTAAATAAAAAGTTCCTTTTCTAAGAAAAGTGCTCAGCATTTGGCATTGTACGTGCTCGCAGATAGATGCAAGACCCTTGGAGGAGCTTTTCGGTTCCAAAGGGCTGCTGAAGGACGGAATGCAAAGCCTGCTACAAAGGGTGCCTCCTGTTGTTCTGAGCTGGTTGTAGAAATGATTACTCGACGAAGATTTGTAAAATCACATTTCTTTGCTTGGAAAGGAAATCGTTTTTATAACCAAAAGGAATGACAATCAATCCAACGCATCATTTTCATGAACCGTCAAACGGTCTTGTGCCACGAACTCCAAATCATTCCCCTTCATCTCACTCTCACTCATACTCTGCTCTTGATGTTTCCCCCTTTCCATTTTGTTCCCTTCCATTCTGCTCTCGCTCTTCCATGAGTCTCCATCATGTCTGCAAAAATTATTTTAAAATTACCCTGAGTAGGCTGACAGTCATCTTTTGAGGTTGTCATTCAAACCAAAGATATGAACCCATGCCGATTCGATCTCCTGGTACCGAAGGTTACAGGGTGAGATTTTGGGGAGCCCCCTCCCCTCCCACAACCCCCCCCCGATACGAAATCTAAAAGTCTAAGACTCAGACCATCGAGGAGAAGAGCGTTATCGTGTTTCAGAGCAATTGGTTGGTAAATAAGGGATGGGTTTGGATCCGAAGTTTCAGAGGGGTCCCTCCACCCCCAACCCCAGCTGCACCCAGATCCAAAATCGATAAATCGAAGCCCGAGTGATTGTGCAGGCTTCTGTCTTGTATTAATGTGTCAAGGTTCAGAACAATCAGCCAGGTGATAATGGAGGAGTAGCAAAAATAATGATCCAAAATTTTTTAGTAGGTAACACCCCCCCCCCACACATGATACAATATTGAAATATCAAAGCCCAAGTGATTGTGGGGACTACTCTCTTGTATCCATGTGTCAAGTTTCAGAACAATCAGCTGGGTGATAAGGGAGGAGTAGCAAAAATAGGGATCTGAAGTTTTTGGGGGTAACCCCCCCCCCCCACTCCCAGGAGCCCACATGGTTCAAAATCAAAGCCCGAGAGATTGTGGGGACTACTGTCTTGCATTCATGTGTCAAGGTTCAGAACAATCAGCTGGGTGATAAGGGAGGAGTAGCAAACACCAATAAGTTTAAAGGACAGACAGACATCCGGACATCATGAGCCATTGTATAGGTTCATCTCTTCGGGAATCGAGATGAAATTACCTAAAATTGGTCACATGTCCTGAAAGGCCAGGGGCACATTCTGCAAAAACGGAGTGCTAATTAATTCCCAACCCGAAACCCATCATTTTCTGGACTGAACTGCTGTCACTCCAAAGGCAGTTTTGCTCGACTGTGACCGTTCATGGTCAACGCTATGCAACCTGCCCAGTCATAAAGTCTGTCGTCTGACATTCAATGTAAATACCTGATATTTCATCTGAGTTCACTTACAAAGAATTTCTTTGTATGACTTGGATGTGGTTAGAATCGCTGACCCTCCTAACCACGATGCCGAAGTTCTAGTTAAAAGTTTTTTTGTTGTTTATTTTATAATTCTGCCACACGTTCAGGTGGATTTGCTTTTAAATTCTCACTAATTTAACCCTTTAATGTCGGTGTTGAGTCAAGAACTAACAGATAAAGTCTCATATGCACCATATTGAAATCCAGTGGAAAATATATACAAACTAGAACAGCACTTGGTGGAGTGCATATGACGTCACGTTGAACAGTTTGTGTTGTATCCCACTGATGGACCGAATCTGAATACAGACCTGAACCAAAACCTAATCGGCTTGTTCATCTCATTGAACCAACTCATCCACCTGGTTTCGGCTGAATACGTCCATACCTTTTTGAGATATTGTGCCATACATCG
The DNA here is from genome assembly GCF_056783735.1 of Eptatretus burgeri. Lineage (NCBI taxonomy): Eukaryota > Metazoa > Chordata > Myxini > Myxiniformes > Myxinidae > Eptatretus > Eptatretus burgeri. The sequence continues at coordinate 37,524,016 of NC_140965.1, forward strand.
TTTTAGCCTTATCACTCAATGGTGAAAAATCACTGAAAAAATTCTCGTATCCGGATCCGGATCTTCACTGAAATCGAATTATTACAACCGCCACCAAAGGTGAAAGAAGTTATGTTTTCAGCCCTCTCTGTCTGTTTTTGTGCAGGATATCTCAAAAAGTTGTGGACGGATTCAGATGAAATTTTGTGGACGGTTTGGGTGTGTGAAAAGGATGAACTGATTAGATTTCGGTGACTATTCGGATCCGGATCCGACGACTAGAATTTTTCAGTGATTCTTCACCATTGAGAGATAGGGCCAAAAATGATATATAGCATAATATCTCAAAAATTTGTGTACGGATTCGGACGAAATTTGGTGGACATGTTTGGTGTGTGACAAGGATGAATTGATTCGATTTTGGTGAAGATCCGAATCTGGATCTGCATCCGAGAATTATTAAATCTTTAAAGTGATTCTTCACCATTGAGAGATGGAAACAAAAATGATATAATACTGTCATGCACAGCATCATATTTCAAAAATGTAATGGGCCCAATATGTTTTTGTGGATTAAGCATTATGTGGGGGAGGTATGCACTCTACCAAGTGCCCTTCTATTTTTTTTTTCTTGCAACACACCCAACCTGTCTACCAAATTTTGGCCAAATCTGTCCATAACCTTTTGAGATATCCTGCTCACAGACACAGAGAGACAGACAGACAGACAAACACACAGGGGTTGAAAACATAATCTCCGTCCACCTTCAGTGATGGAGGTAAACAGATACTCGAACATCCACCGGCGAATGCATCAAGAACAGTCACAGCCAGGACTGACAACTCTAAAAGTGCTGAAGTAACTAAAAGGTCTCTGAACAATAACATCTGAAGTATCAACTCCAAAAGGATTTAAACATCATTTTCGAATGTGCACCTTTTACCTTTGCTTATTTGTATGCAGGAGAGAACACAAGGTGAATTGAGCGAGGTTGGTTGGAGGGGGAGGGGTGGAGGTGGTGGGGGGAGGGAGTATAAAATTAAATAGAGAAAAGGGTGAGGAGCAGGAGTAACATAGAGTAGGGGTTGAGAGAAGAGGGGGGGGGATAGGAGATGTGTACAGAGTTGGGAATCGATCGAGGCGATTTTGGGAAGGAAAGGGGGGGGAGTGGCATGGGCTGCCTTTTCTTTAGAGTTGCATGCTTCAATCTTTCAACACATATAACTCATTGATG
>NC_140965.1:37535229-37562729 GCF_056783735.1 Eptatretus burgeri
GGGCCCCCCTGCAGTCGCCTTGTGGGCACCTTGCATCTGCCTTGAAAATTCTATAGCCGCCGCAGGGACACCCAAAGGTCACCGTGCGACATCAAATCAAAGACCATACGGCACCCCCACGTTTCGGTCTCCACAATTTATAAATACCCCATGTGGCTACCCAAAAATAAAAAACATATGTGACTGCTACATTGTGTGACCGTGGAAATACTGCGGCCGCCCTATAATTGCTAGTGGCTGTAGATTTGTTTTAGACCCTACGGCCGCCGAGCCAAATGTGACTGAAGCATTAGCAAGCTTCCTCCGGCCAATGGTCTATTAGCTCTGCTACTACATTAGCAGAGTAGGTCGAGTTGCTTTTTTGGTTGGATGCACCTTTTTCCTTTTAATATTAGCGAAGTACACATTAGCTAAGTGAAAGGTAAAACCCGACAAATAAATATTAGTAAATAAAATATGTAAATATTGGTATGCCGTCCTGATGAGGCTAAATAAACATGAAATCCAGATAGTTGGCTCCGTTTGATGTTTAACTCATGTTGACCATATCGTCTTTCTTTGTTTGACAGAGTCGCCGGGCCAAGGCCTCCGGATTGGAGGTGACGCTTTGGTGTCGGACTTTATGCCCATTGGAGATCAGGTGAGTGATCGCTACACTCCACATATTTTGATATGTATATACTGTATATAGCCAGTCCTTGTTAACTCAGTCACAGAAGATGAAGGAGGTTATGTTTTCACTCCTCTCTGTTGGGTGGTCACTAGAGTACCCTTATTTTCATTTTTTTCCGTCTGTCTGTATGTATGTATGTATGTATGTATGTTTGTATGTAATGGACAGCTCTGGAGGCCAGAGGAGTCAACCGATTTTGATGAAACTTGACAGGTAGGTTCATACCAGGATCTAGTTCTAAGCTTTTGAGCACCGTTGCTATAGACACCACCGTTGCTTAGCAACGGGACTTTGAAATTTTTGAAAAATCCCCAAAAATTTATTTTTTCCTAAATCAAAAATTGGCTTCCAGTCTTTTATGCGCACTATAATCAATCTTTTTGTCAAAATATTTTCAGCCCGATCCGTCAAAAACAGTGTGACGTATGCAATTATGTCGCATCCACCCATGTCGCCTACCGGCTTGTTTGTAAGTTTGAATGTATGTTTGTATGTAATGGACAGCTCTGGAGGCCAGAGGAGTCAACCGATTTTGATGAAACTTGACAGGTAGGTTCATACCAGGATCTAGTTCTATGCTTTTGAGCACCGTTGCTATTGACACCACCGTTGCCTAGCAACGGGACTTTGAAATATTTTAAAAATCCTAAAAAATTTATTTTTTCCAAAATCCAAAATCGGCTTCCACGCTTTTATGTGCACTATAATCACCCTCTTTGTCAAAAATTTTCAGCCTGATCCGTCAAAAACTATGACTAGGATGCAATTATGTAGCGACCACCCATGTCGCCTACTGGCTTGTCTGTCTGTTTGTTTGTCTGTCTGTCTTTGTGCAGGATATCTCAAAAAGTTATTGATGGATTCAGACAAAACTTGGTGGACACGTTTGGTGTGTGACATGAAAGAATTGATACAATTTTGGTGAAAATCCGAATCCGGATCTGGATCCTACAATTTTTTTAAGTGATTTTTCATCATTGAGAGATCGGGCGAAATTAATATATAGCGCGATATCTCAAAAAGTTGTGGACGGATTCGGATGAAACTTGGTGGACAGGTTTGGTGCGTGGCAAGGACAAATTGATTCGATTCTGGTGAAGATCCGAATCCGGATCTGGATACGAGTATCATTTAATATTTCAAGTGATTCTTCACTTTGAGAAATGGGGCCAAAAACGATATATAGCACGATATTTCAAAAACGTATTGCACCCGATATGTTCTCGCGGATCAGGCATTATGTGCCAGAGGTATGCGCTCTACCGAGTGCCCTTCTAGTTTAACGCTGTAGTTATGTTCTTGAAAAGCGCGACCTCAACTGAAACCATTTTAAGCGAATCCAATTTCCCCATAAGAATTGATGAAAATAGGGGGGTTAGGTTCCAGGGAAAAATTTATTTACACATAGAGTATAAGTTTTTTTAAAAAGTGTAATCAAAACAATTGAACATCATCATCTGCAGTGGCTTCCGATCTTCATTGGTTAGCTCTTCTCTGTGTGATTGCAGAAGTTGTGTAAAATCGGCTTCTTCCACCTCATCAAAACCCACCTTATTGGCCAAGCCGAGGATAACTTTCTTCATAGCAAGGACAACATCTTCAAATCCTTTCAAGTCATTGACACATCTAGGCCACAGCTTCCTCCACACACCATTCATGCACACCTGAGTACCTTCAGCCCAGGATCCACTGATGTTATCAATCCACTTGAGGATGTTTCCATCAGTTTAACCTTTAAACACGTGGCAGCTCATCAAGTGGATCACTACCGTGCTTGTCAAACACCTGAGATCAGAGAGGGTGACACAACCCACCGATGTTGTCGATGCACAGCTCGGTGTATACAAGGCCGGCACTGCATGTACTCTGGGTGAGCTTACACACCGGTATTTACGGTATGATGCACACTGTAGCTTCATTAAAACGAGATAAACCATGAATTTGGTACTAAATTAGAGGTAAAACGACTTTGTAATGGAACGGTGAACGACTCTAAACAAATATGTTCTCTAATACATCACGACTTAATAACGAAATGATGTTAACCAGGACGATGTTAAGCGGGGATTTACTGAACTTGCAAATACAACCCATCATTTCGCTGATGGGTATACTAGGGGGGGGGGAGAAAGAGTGAGGGGAGGGAGGGAGAAGGGAGTGGGAGAGATAGAGGATGGTGAGGTGGGGAGGGGAAGGGGTGTTCTGGATGTGCGTACTCATTTTTTTAGGAGACTTGAGGGAAAGTCGAGGGGTTTAAAAAAAAACTGCTAACAAAAAAAAAGCTTTCATTTGTCCAATTCACACATTCTTTGACATCCCCTCCTCTACTCAACCTCTGGAGAGTTGTATGGTGGGAAAGGGGGTTTGGAAGGAGGAAGGGAGGGGGAAGGCAGCACGAGTGGGGCAGGCAGTGTGAGAGGAGGGAGGCAGCCTGAGGGTGAGGGAGGAAACGTGGAGGGGGAGGCAGCATTGGGGGGGGCAGTGTAAAGGAAAGGGGAAGGAATGGGAAGGCAGTGTGAGGGGCGGGAATGGGGAAGGCAATGCGAGGGGAGGGGGGAGGCAGCGAGAGGTGGGTGGAGGCAGAGAGAGGGGGAAGGCAACGTGAGAGAAAGGGAGAGGAAGACAGCGTGAGGGAAGGGGAAGGCAGCATGAGGGAATGGGAAGGTGGCGCGAGTGGACGAGAATGCAGCACAAGAGGATGGGAAGGCAGTGTGAGGGGACGGGAAGGCAGCGTGAGGGGAGGGTCCATCCAGACATAACCACCACCCAGATACGTGCAGAGATACCACCGTCTGGATAGGTGTGGAGATAACCACCATCTGGATACATGCAGAGATAACCACCATCCAGATACGTGCAGAGATACCACCATCTGGATAGGTGTGGAGATAAGCACCATCTGGATACATGCAGAGATAACCACCATCCGGGCATAACCACCATCCAGATATGTTTGGAGACAGAAAGAGAGAGAGAGAGAGAGAGAGGTGGGAGGATGCTGCACTGTATTAAAAGGGGGTGGAGTGAGGATGTGACAAAGAGAGGGAGAGTGGTTGGGGTAGTAGTGATAGGGGAGTTAGCAGAGAATGTTATGTTTTCTGAACAAAACACACACACACACACACACACACACACACACACACACACACACACACACACACACACACACACACACACACACACACACACACACACACACACACACACACACACACACACACACACACACACACACACACACGTCATGTGACAGGTGGAAAAAATTTTGCTCTGTAATTGAGAAAACTTGTTAATATTGTGAATGGCTCTGAAATCGGGTGTTATCAAATGCATTTTGCTTTGAAACTCACAAAGAGAAACCATATAAACCTGGCTTTGTAAAACACTGCACCGAAGCAGGTGTGTTTGTCCATCCATCCACGGACTACTCCCTCAGTTTTTGGGCTCACTCAGCCAATCCTTCTCTGGAACGTTTTGGGGTCCCAGCCGGTGTCCCATGGTGGGTGGGAGGTTTCATGAATACCTCAATACAATCATGATTTTGAGGTTCGATCCGTTCAAAGCTGCTCCCGATCTGGATGTAACATCAGAATGGCGTTTCTCTTCCTTTACCTCTCGAGTGTTTGTAACATTGTATTTTGTGAAATTCATGGTATAGTATTAATTTGTGATTGGAATAATGCGGTTTGAATGAAAATATAAAGGGGTTGACTTTAAAGCAGAATGAGGAAATTATTGTCAGTGGTTCAACCCATGACATTCACAGATTCGACATTTGCAGTTTCACCATTTTTGACCCAAGTCCTTCACGAATCAGCTGTCTAGCAGCTGTCCAGACCCTCCTGTGCATCGTATAAAATAACCAATTGCTTTGGAAACAGTCACGAGGACAAAAGATAAGGTGATCGCTCGTACGCTGCTGAGGTTAAACATCAAAACCTCCAAGATATGGAATGAAACTTTGCCACCACTGCACCCGTAACGAAGCATGCAGGCGTCCATACACCGGCGGAGAGACCCCAAATTACACATCCAAATATACCCTTATATGTACCTCTTCTACCTTGTAGCAACTGCCAACTGCACATCCCGATCGGGACATGAACTGTACCGCCGTCCACTGTAGGGAACTCGGCAAGTGGCTTAAGCACTCAAGCGAGCACTCCAATTAAATGTTTGGCAAGTGATAACGATATCCTAATGTCCAAACTATGTCTAAGTTAGACAAATGAACACTTTTCGAGGAGTCAAAGCTACTGATAAGTTCAAATCTGGAGCTTAAATTTTGTAATTATGCTTAGTTTAAGAGATTCTCGATGTTATCGCATGTGCTGAAATGAAATAAACACACGAATGCTGGTGTCTCCGGGTGTTTATAAGCATTACAATGTACCCAGCGATTTGTAGCTATGATGAATCAGAATTTGATGATATGAGTGAGGAAAGAGAGAGAGAAAAAAACTTTATTGTGAAAAAATCATTGCGGCCTGTTCCAAGCCAAGGCGTGGTTGAGTAGGCCAAAAAACATGGTGGCTTCAGACCAAAGTGAGGTAACCCAGGGTATGCCTTAAGACCCCAGAGAGTGACGTGGCTGAGGCTCAGGGGAGAGGGGAGGGGGGAGAAGACAGTGGGGTATCTGGGGGGGGGTGTATAACAAGTGTTATGTTGCCAGATTATGCAGATTTTATTTAAATTGCATTATTTGTGGGTGGTGGGTGGGTTAAAGTTTCTTATTTTGAAGAGTATATACTTCATGGATGCCCCCAAAGGGCATAATCTCGGATTGTCACTGAAAGGGTCTAATATCTGAATATACAAGATTTTCAAGGATGATGAATGGGAGATTCGTATTCTTTCATTCCTTTATATGTCCTGTTGAGCGGTGTTAATGATATGTTGTGTTTATCACTGCTGAGACCAGCTTCACTGTTTATAGGAAACTGACTAGAGGTATTAAATTGGTATCAATTAATCCTCTAACTTGTGTACATGATATTGTTTTACCCAAAATTTGTATCCCAAAAAAGTTCATGATTCTACATCTTTCCAACGATCAACATACACATACTGGTTGGAAAGATGTAGAATCTGAAACACTGTCCTGCTTCCATTTAAACACGTCCAGGCATAAAAATCCACCCCCCCCAAAAAAATCTTTACCTACGTACCCATTCATTGAGCAGCATGTTACCGGAAACCCAACATTTTTGGGGGGTCGTAGGACAAGAATTTGGAATATGGCCATGGTGCCGGCGATAGCTCGCCGACTCTTCGCAAAGGGCCGCTTGGGACCTTTACCATCCACCAACTATATAATGCCAGCCTATGGGACACCCAGTTGACGTCTTCCCTTTCCTCTCTTTCCTCCATGCTTTTTTTTTTTTTGGATACCTTGTTGAGGCTCAGATGAGAGCGAACACACAATGCACAGCAAAGGGGGGCATGAGGCAAGAGGGGCGGGAGTGGGAAGGATAAAACAGTGGGGAACAGAGACATTAGGAGATCTGTGGAAGGCAGAGGTATGGGGCGGGGAACACGGGGTATACAAGATAGACATTCCAGGGACTTTCAGGAAGGAAAGCAGGGAATTTGAAGGAGGTGGGTTTGGGGTGGATTAACTGGGGTGGAAAAGATTGAGGATTTCAATGGGGGAGGATAAGAGGTGGTGGTGAACAGCTGTTTTGAAGGCCTGGAAGGAAGAATGGGATTGAAGAGAAAAAGGCAGGAAAAAAGAGGAATGAAAGAGTGAAGGTGAGCACTGATTCGTGATTTTGGTAGTTTTACCAGAAGGGGGTTGTTGGTGGACCTTGAGCGCCCTGCGGAAATGTGGTGGGGGCAAATCGCAGACACAGCAGGGGGGAGGGGAGACCAGAGAGGAGAGGATAGAAGACAGAGAGACCACCAACCTGTGTGTGGTGAGAGAGAGAGTGAGAGGCCCAAAGACACAGCCTCAACAAGGGAGATGCCAATGATCCGAAATGCCCTGGTTTCGACAGCGTGAAGCCGAGAAAGGTGGGAGGCAGGAGCACCAGCCCAGATGGGAGAGCAGTACTCCATCAAGCTGTGGACAAAAGCTTTGTAAGTGGTCAGGAGCTCAGGTGGGCCGAGGAAAGACTTTGCACGACGGAGCATTCCCAGTTCGCGACTGGCTCTGGAGACCAAGTTGGATATGTGGCTTTCCCTGGAAAGGTCATGGCAGATAGTGAGACCCAGAAGCTTGAAAGAAAGGACTTCCTCCAGAGGATTGTGGAGAAAGTGGAGGGGTGGGGGGGTTCCACTTCCCTCATTGCCCAAGTCTCCCTCCATTTTATCCTTCAACCCTTCTCTTGGTGTTTCCCCTTTATTTCCACTGTTCCTTTGTTCTGTTTGCATTCTGATCCATTCAGTATTCTAACTCCTCCCACAAGCCTTGACTTTGTATAACAATATTGTATGTATGTATTTGTGTGTGTATATATGTATATATATATATATATATATATATATATATATATATATATATATATATATATATATATATATATATATATATATATATATATATATATATATATATATATACACGTGTACTATATAAATGAGAACATATTGACACATAGCTCGATGAATAAGCATTTCCAGCAATTGTGCAGTTGATGAATCTCTACACAAAGACTGCTCTAAATATTAGTTGAAGTATAAACACACGTTGTGAAGTCGTTGTTTCTGTTTCAAAGCAAATTTACACGTTTGTGAAAAAAACCATATCTGACGCGAATAAGCACAACAATGACATTGTTCTCCTTTGGGATGCTGTCAGCGTGTATATAACATAATTTGGAGGTCCAGTGCGTCGGTGTTCACTTCACGGGGCCGTAAACGCAATGGTCGGTACAAACGAACCTTCAAATTGAAAAATCAAACCTGCTTTTGGAACTTTGCCATCACATGGCTGGCGAATTGACAAGGCTTTGCCACCGCTGACAGAACCACTTTGTGATTCAACAAAGGGTCTGTTGGAAGAGGATGATCGAAGAAGTAATTGGGATATGAAATGATACGTGCAGAGGCTTTGGGAAGAACTCCAGCGAGTTCCCAAACGAGTGTGTATTTGAGTTTGCACCACCGACATTGATTTACCATCATCGTCAAGTTTCCATTTCATTGCACTGGCTTCATTAAATCTCTTGGTTTGAGGGCCGGAAGCTTTCAGGTGAGGCCCGTGTATGCTGCAAACAATGAATTTATCGGGCGATGAATGTGATGGCCTCATTGTGTGTGGTACGTATGGCAGCTTTGTTGCTGTGGGAAAAGGGGAATTGCGCATTTGGATCACGAAAAGGATATGGTTGACAACATGTCCCCCCCTCCCCCCTTTTCTCTTGTTGGTTCCATAAAGACCTGGAAAACGGATCTTTGTCGAAAATGGAATACTAAGTGCACGGACCTGCAAGGTCACTTGGTGAATTGCAGGCCCGACAGCCCACGTAGGCTCGTGAAAAAGTAATTTGCATGAGTCTTTGCCCATTTCTCGTCGGTGGCTAGTTTTCAAAGAAGATGTTACTCGAGCGAGAAACTCACACTCGTTACACAGAGGCGGCGCTGGTGATAAGGTTCGTGTATAAACTCGAAATGCGCACTTTGCACCTGTTGCGCAATTATTACCTGATGCAAAATGAAGACGAAAAGCATTCCAATAGCCTCATCCTTTTGGCTTGCGGAGTATCTGGCCTGTGATAAAACATGCAAATGATAGAAGATGGACGAGACCTTATTGTTTGAGTGATCACCTTGAAGTCTGTTCACTTTTCACGACTCGTCTCTTTCCACTCTCCACCCATCGCAATGCAACACGCCATCACAACCCCACCACCCACTCCTCCTTCTCTAGGAAAGAACATGCAACACTTTTTCACTGGAGGTTAAATAGTCTATAAAAATAGAACCGCAGGGCTGAGACGGCTCCACCTGCACTTGCAAACTAAGTGATGTCGTGGAAAAGCCCAAACGAGTCATGGATCTCCTTTAACCTCCCTCGGTGCACTAATGGTTAATGTGTCTGCTCTGAGTCTGGGAAGTCAATGGTTCCAACTCCAGCTGAGTCATGCTGAAGACCTTAACCCTACTCCTACCAACAGTGGTTTTTTTGGACACCAGGTGTGCATTTTGATGTTATTTGTATATTAGTTTAACAATGCATTTCATATTTTATTAATTCATTTATCTATATGTGCAGGTGATAAATATATATGATGTTTAAAGATCCTGCATTGCTGCACAGAGTTACAAGGAAATCCTTTCTGGGATCCAAAAAGATCCTGGTTGTTTTCTTCATGTTTTTTTACATATATGATTGGTTCACATGGTATTTGTATCAAGCAAGTCCATGAGTTTTTAAAAAAGTTTTTTTTAAAAAAAGTTTTATACTTATATTTGTTTACCTTATCACGAACACTTCATCCAATCAAAATGTTTCCTCGTTAATGTGAAACTTCAGCAGATTGAATGAAATTTAATGTTTCTGAGTTGGGGTCATCAAAGTCCCAAATTGGTGGATTAATTTTAGAATTTATATTTATTAATTTTTTTCTAATGTTTGTTAACATTATCAGTAAAACATGATGTCTAGTCACATTGATGTGAAACTTTGGCAGATATATTGCGATTGGATGGTTTTCAGTTGTGGTCCGAAAAGACCCTTGATGATAAGATGAGGTTGTAAAAATATGTTGGTAGAATTCGGGTTAAAAAATGGTACGTGCTGCTTCCTTGCACGATGCTCAGCATTTAAGAGAACAGAGCATGAACAATCAACCATAGGTTGGGAATAATAGCGCAGGCTTTGATGGGCCTAATGGCCTCATCCTGCGACAAAAGCTCCTTGTTAGGGAATATTATTATTAAAAGCTGGAACTGTTGGCGATTTTAGGGAAATGACGTTTTCCAGAATTATAAACTTGAGAATTCTGGGTCACGTGGCTTTATGTAAGATCTACCACTCATTGAACGTGTTTTGCATGAGAAAGCTAACCTTGGCATTTCCTCCACCAAGGCAAACGGTTTTCACAAGTTTATAGACCCATGTAGAGTAAACAGAGCTCGGGTAGAAACCCAGCTGACACGAGACGTTCCTGCAACGTTGCAACGGCGGCTAAAATGTCGCTGCAACGTTTTCAAAACGTCTCTTGTTGGCTGCGGTTGCGACATCGTAGTGTACGTACTTGTATCACTGCACGTTTCATCCAGTTTCATGCAGACCACGCACACGGATTCGGGACTCACTTTGGGTGCAGACCATGTTCGTTCAGTGACGATTTGTGGTGCAGTAAAGGGATTTCTACCAGTTCTCATTAAAAAAAAATCCTGATATCAATTGAGATAAGCATGCAAATTGTGGGGTTAATAGCATCATGTGTTAAAAAAACAAATACAGTGGTAAATTTATAAATGTAAAAATATCTCGAGTTATCTTACAGCCTTCTCACAGAGCAATAATGTTATAGAGGTAAGGGTTGCAAAATGATGTCATAATGAGTAACGTGGATGCCATTCTTTTTAAGGGTTGTGTGTTTGTGTGTGTTGTAACCATCTGTGAGTTCCAACCATTTGAGTGCAACATTCACTCAGATGCTGGTATCCACAATTTATATAGAACAATTTCATGGTTTTTAATTCTCGAATTAGCTTCTGCAACAAACAATATAACTTTTTGTTGATGCTCAATATTGTTCGTTTTTGTTTTTTTTTTGCTCAATGTTGTTTTTGTTAACTATGATGCTCTATCAATATCCATCGACGTATATAAAGTGACCTATGTATTTATTTTATCGATGTACTAAAAGTTGTCTGCGTATTGTTATAAGATATGCACATGAGCCATTTCTCTTTCATTATGTACAGTGAATGGAAAGAAGCGACTGGAGCACGTTTTGAGGTCCTTGGAAGTGAACCGGGCTATCCCACATCCAGGGCCAAATTGAGTTGCGTACACTCTTATACAAGAATAAGCTTTGAATGTCAGTCGAAGTTTGCTGATTTCCAGTTTCCAAAATTTTTTTGGAGGGCGATAGATGAATGGGATTCTATATGGGAACCTGAACTTTGAACCCTCTTTTCTCACAACTTGCATCATGTTGAATAGTCTGGTTTCCTTCTCAGTGGTGCATTTTAAGATTTATTATGACCATTACAAACACAAGTAAACGGAATATACTGAACGGACATTTGTATCGTTCAAAACAGTTCTTTTCTGGTTATGATTTTAGTTGCTCTAAATCACCTTATTAAAAGTTGTCGCGACGTTACACCAACCGGTATTCATGCATACACAATACAAGGTATTTTGATTGCGAAAAAAAAAAACTGGCGGGTGTTTGGAATACATATACAAGCACAGCTAGCTTTTGAATTGCTTTTGTGTTTGTATAACGCAGCTCAAAACGTGTAACCTTCACACTCGCTCTAATAAGAATCACTTCTCAGACCCACACCTCTCACCCAGACAACTGATCTCGTGCTCCCACCCTCTGTGCACGCGACGCGCAACACCCACCCAGAAGTGAGCATGACAGTTGACAGCCATGGAGCGCTCGATCAGCTCATCGGGGCAATCGAGTAGAGGACGACCTGCCACCACGCCAGCGTTGTTCACCAGCACCGTGACCTCCCCTACCTCGGCTCGCACCCTCTCGGCAGTGCAGTACACATCTGCACGCCGGCTGATGTCGCACGTGTACGCGCGGACACGCGCCCCGCTCGCACGCAGCGCCTCCGCCGTCGCCTCGTTGGCGACTTCGTTGATGTCCCAAAGGACGAGCGATGCGCCGCGCTCTGCGAACTCTCTGGCGAAGAGACGACCCAAACCACCACCGGCTCCAGTGACCAAGCACACCTCCCCCGCGACGCTCTTCTCTGGCGGTTTGAAGACCCAGCGCAGAGCGGCTTGTACGAAAGCCATCACAACCCTGAACGCCACCAACACCAGCTCTGCAGCTATATTCATGGTGTCCTTCCAGCGGATCTGGAGCCACCCAATGAAGTTGCAGCAATCTCGCAATTGTCAACGCTATCCGAGAGGCGGTGGCCGAACGTCCACCAGTAGTTTTTTCTCGAGTCGTAGTGGTTTGCCCAAAGCTCTGGTTTTATCAGTGTCCTGCATGTTCACCCTCCCCCCCAACCCCCAATCGCCACCACTACCACCACCACCTCACTAATAAACGGACACGCCTGGCTCACCGCCCCTCAACACATCCCTCCGCCCGTCTGAGCTCTCTTTCTGTGTAATAGTGAGGATCAAACAGCTGTCTACAAAACTCCTGGCTTAATGAGCGGCCTTGGGTCTACAAATTACGCACGTGAATATCCAGCAACCGTTTCTCTTTGATTTAAACCCCTTACCCAAATTCACCACTCGTTGTTTTGCGATTGGTCTTGACTCTTGATCTTTCTTGGTCCATCTCTCTCAATTATATTTCCATCAGTATTAGCTACATTTGGCTTGAATACAAAAGCACGGAATAATTTATGATGGCAAGGAAACTTTTGAGCAGTTTGTTGTGTTTCTATCACAGAGTCATATTAGTTTATCTGGGTCACAAGGTGTCTCGTGGTGGTATCAACTTCAAGGCCAAGTCTGAGTCTTACATTCCTGCTCATTAAAAGTTCACATGGCATGTTTACCAAACTTAAAATCATATCTACACTTGATTCATATATAACACATAACATATTTAACACAGATGTGTGACCATTAATGTCTTTATGCATGTGGATCTATGTTGCCTGAGGAAGTTGAATTCTGCAGTAGGGCGTATTAAAATACCAACCCAAGTGTTTCAACGCTGAAGAAGTCACATAAACGTCTTCATGTTGGGGACGTGACTCTAACTCCACAAAATACGAACTTTACTACGACCACTAGTATTACTCTACTACTTTAACGGCCCCAATTATAAAAACGTTTTAGGTCCAAATCTTTCATGAACAAGCTGGCCAGGCTTGACGTTCGATTGAACATGACAAGGATTTGTCATATGTTCAGGGTGCCGGCGATAACTCGACTACTCTTCTCAAAGGACACTGTGTGAGCTTTAACGTCCACCAACTAATGTAGGCAGATGGGACACCAAATTTTAACACACAACTGATGGACGGCACACACATTGATGTATAGCATTGAATGGGAAACACCAGGGTGATAGTTTATAGCTGGGTCGAGATTCAAACACACAGGCGAGACATCTCATGGGGTAAGTGTGCATACCTCAAGGCTATCCTGCACAAACGATTGCAACAAATTACAAGGGTTGGGAAATTGGTTTTGGGCTTAAATGTTGCGATAACACCATACATATGTACTGAAAGCAGGGGTTACCCAGCGCTGCCCAGGAGAGAGGGTAGTGGAGGAACGGGATAACCTGCCCTGCTCGACACGGTGTACTTTTCCCGGCGGTGATTTCGGGACGTGTTGGACATTGAAAAGCTATGGAGTTATTGGCCTCACTGTGGTTAATTTTTGCCTGCGGGCCAGCGGCAGCAATGCTTGACTGCACATCCCCCTTTGTAGCGGCCTTTAGTGGCCTCAAAACGGACGTCAAGGCCAACGTCTGCCAGCTTGTAACCTTGCCCACATTCTGAAGTATAAACACCCAAAATATGGGGCTTCTTGGTGCTACAATTCGGCCATGAAAGAAAATACACAAACAAACACACAAACTCCCGGGGCGTCCGGTGCTCACACCACTCACACTTTGGAGTGTGTGTGTGTGTGTGTGTGTGTGTGTGTGTGTGTGTGTGTGTGTGTGTGTGTGTGTGTGTGTGTGTGTGTGTGTGTGTATATATATATATATATATATATATATATATATATATATATATATATATATATATATATATATATATATATATATATATATATATATATATATACACATCCTGGTGTTGGCACAGTGGTTATGGCAGTGGCTTGGGATCCAAAAGGTCCTGAGTTCAAGCCCCGTTGGGCCATTGAATTAATACACCAGGGGGTTGACTCAGCCTGTCATCCTTCCGAGGTCGGCGAAATGAGTACCAGTGTACTGGGCCGGTGTATACCCTGGTTAAAATAGGTGTACCATATCCCTGTGTCGTAAGAGGCGACCAGGGTTGCGTCAGGAAGGGCATCCGGCGTAAAACATGTGCCAAATCACTATGCGGATCATACGGATGATCCGCTGTGGCGACCCCTAACGGGAGCAGCCGAAAGAAGAAGATAGATATATATATATATATATATATATATATATATATATATATATATATATATATATATATATATATGTATATATATATATATATATATATATATATATATGTACATATATATATATATATATATATATATATATATATATATATATATATATATATATATATATATATATATATATATATATATATATATATATATATATATATATATATATATATATATATATATATATATATATGTATATATGTACATATATATATATATATATGTATATATGTACATATATATATATATATATGTATATATGTACATATATATATATATGTATATATGTACATATATATATATATGTATATATGTACATATATATATATGTATATATGTATATATATATACATATATATATACATATATATATATATATATATATATATATGTACACATATATATATATATATATATATATATATATATATATATATATATATATATATATATACATATAAAAAACATATATATTGTTGTGCACCGGGGGTCGGGTGAGAAGACCACTCGGTGGGCGAAGCGATGTCGATTCCCACCAGACTCCCCGGAATTGTGGGCCGTCGCACATGGATAATTCCGTGATGCGGTGGTCGCTTAACTGACCGTGGACGCCAATAACTCAACCGCGTGACCTAGGGTCCTCCCGTCTATGGGTTAATCGGGTTACCGAATTAATCACATGGTTTAATTACCAGGGAACCATGCCCTCGGTATGCCTTGTCTGAACTGGATCACTCTCCTGGATCGGATCACTTTTCCAGATCGGATGCAGCCGAGCGACACTGTCAAGGAAGTACCGGATAAAAGGAACGGATTCTAGGGACTAAAGTCCCGGCTTGAGTAGGATTCGGACCATGCTGGACCAATGGGAGAAAAGACAAACATGAGCAGGGAACATTCCTAATAATGATAATTTATTAACAAGCAGGCGAGGAAAAATATGTGGCAGAGTAAAGATTTATTGGGGTATGTTATGCAGGAATCGGGGAGAGAGGTGTGGTACGACAATAATACAAGCAACTTACGAAAGCAGACACAGAGCAAACTTGATGCAAAATTAATAACAGTAACAACAATGATCTTCTACAGACTTACTTAGCAGACAGGCCCCAGCACACTCAGACACCCACAGAAAAAGAAACCCCGATGAGAAGGGACTTTTGCAACCAAGGAGGAGGGGAGTTGAGCTTGTGCTCTGGGTACCTGGGCGCCCGATGGCACGATGTGCCACCAATACGTTTCGGGGGTGGATGCTCCATGGTGCGGTACCCGACATTAGTCGCATTGTCTCTGGCCCCAGCCGCACATGTGGAGATTGTGTTCTGAAGGAGGAGCTTGAGTGGAGAAGGGTGGAGTCCAGAGTGCGAGGGTGGAGTAGTGGGTGGGACAAGGTAGGCGGGTGGGGTCGAGGTCGAGGCATGGGCGGAGATGAGAAGCAGGAGGCAGGTTGACGAGGCGAGGCATGGGAGGAGACTAGAAGCAGGAGGGAAGAACAGGAACACACCGCGTGAAAACGCACCCACACGAGACGGAGGAACTTCTCCGTCTTTTATAGGGCCCGAAGCTCGGGGGGAGGGGCCATGCCGAATTCAACATCATCGGCAGAATCGGGCGCTTCGATTGGCCCCGACCCCTCACATGGCCCAACAGCTTGGGCCGGAATCCTCCTCAGTTCGTTTCTGGCAAGGCCACTCCAAATATTGGAATATTGTGCTCTGACTCCACAAGATGACATGAATTGCCCACACCAAAATCAGCATGCGAATCACAAGTAAATGTTCATCGGGTCTGGTCCCCTTGTCCTTGGGTGAACCGACCATGGACCCGCAATCTCCGGAGAACCTCACGGACCGACCACATATCCTCCATCGGAGCCGCTCGCGGATCCCGGCGTGTTCGCTCTGAGATCTTGGGTCATCGTTGACCGCACGTCGTGTCAGGTGAAGAACGGTACGCTATGGTAAACGAGACGAGGGGGCAAGCAGGGGAGAGGTTACCATGGATCGTCGCGCTGTGGAAAGCGAGAGGAGGGGCAAAGCAGGGCAGAGGGTACAGTGGATCATCGTGCGACATGCTGTGGTAGACGAGACGAGGGGCAAGCATGTGTTTCGTGCTGCGTGGGTGTCGTGCTGGCCGTGTAACACGTTGTGTGTTTCGTGCAGCGTGGGCGTCGTGCTGTGAAAAACACCATTCGTGCAGCCTCTCAAGAGGTATTTGTTTGCATGTAATGCCTTTCCAATGCAATCTGCAATTCTCCCCAGCTTATTGGAAGCTCAAATCGACAGTCCAGCACATAGCGCACGTCACTCGCCGCACATGCCGGGTTTCGGGCTCGTCTGGGAACGAGACTCCGGATACAGCAGATCCTTCGAAAGCGCACGTGACTTGCCGCACATGCCGGGTTTCAGGCTCGCCCGGGAACGAGACTCCGGATACAGCGGATCCTTCACGGCGGCGCGGCAGTTTGCCCACCTTACTGTGAAAGTGCACATGGCGAATTTATCCCAGGAAAGAAAAATAAGAAGAGTGGAGATTAAATTAAAAGAAAATGATTTTGCAAAAAAAAAAAAAAGAAAACTATTAGACCATCGCAACACACTCCCTGTTGTCCCGCTTAACAAAAGGAAGGGGACTATGTACACGTATAATAATGGCCTAACTGTCTTGGGAGACTTATCTGTTGTATGCATGCGGTTCCAAGAACCGCAACTATATATATATATATATATATATATATATATATATATATATATATATATATATATATATATATATATATATATATATATATATATATATATATATATATATATATATATATATATATATATATATATATATATATATGTGTATATATGTATATGTCGATATATATATATATATATATATATATATATATATATATATATATATATATATATATATATATATATATATATATATATATATACAGTAGACTAGGCGTAAGTCGGCAGCGTGTAACTCGTCACTTCGCCTAAGTCGGCAGCGTCAAAAAGTCCCGAATTTATGTAATGTTAAATCCCTTTGAATAAAGTCTGTAAGTCGTCATCTCAAAGTCGTCACTTCGTCTAAGTCATCAGATGTTGTCCGTTCCTGCGTAATGGAAACTCAAGTAAATTACCACGCCTAACTCGTCACACGGAACTTCTACCTCGTGCGAAGCCGATTTCATGGAATCGTGATGCGCGCTCATTGCTTTACACCGCCACTGAGAGACTATTTATAACTGTGCTGTGTTCAGCTCAGTCAGCGTACCGTCCCCAATACATCTGAAGAGGTAGACAGGCTGCGCAATGCAGTCTCTGGCGAAGGAGTAAAGGATCGATCGAGCTTCATGTTGAAGTCCCATCATGGTTTTATATTGGCTTGTTTTGTACATCACCACACTCACTTTCACATAGGTATTGAGTGGTAGTCATCACGATGACTGTCATGTAATTTTTCGATGGTATATGAGTTTTCATTCCATTGGAAAACTCATTCTACATTCATTCCAATGAATGAATTCTAACAGCCATTCATTCCACATTTGTCGATGGTCAGATACCATCACCGATGGTATATGAGTTGTCTTACAGTTGTTCATTATCTTTACTATTTATAAAGTGATTCATGAATTCCATCTTTGCTTGATCACTTTCCAACTCACCAATGAACCCCCACCTATGCACCAAGGATTGTGTTTCCCTGTTGGTACAATAGCCGGCTTAGAGATTGTTGTGCCCTCTCACACGTACATGTCCAGGCCACGTGCGACTTCATCCTTCACCCCATAGTCATCATGAATGTTCGCATACGCGCAAGTCGTCACATCTCTCAGTCGTCACTTTTTTCTCAGTCCCGATGGTGACGACTTACGCCTAGTCTACTGTATATACATATACGTATATACGTATATCTTCTTCCTCTTCTTCTTTCGACTGCTCCCGTTAGGGGTCGCCACAGCGGATCAACCGTCTCCATTTTGCTCTATCCTCCACATCTTCCATTGACACTCCAACCACCCGCATGTCCGCCTTCACCGCATCCATGAACCTCTTCTTTGGCCTTCCTCTTCTCCTCCTGCCTGGCAGCTCCATCTTCAACATCCTCTCCCGATATACTCCGCTTCCCTCCTGTGCACATGTCCAAACCATCTCAATCTCGCCTCTCTCACTTTGTCTCCAAACCGTCCTACCTGCGCAGGCCTTCTAATATGCTCATTCCTTATCCTGTCCATCCTCGTCACTCCCAACGAGAATCACAGCATCTTTAACTCTGCCACCTCCAGCTCTGCTTCCTGTCTTTTTGTTAGCGCCACCGCCTCCAAACCATACAACATAGCAGGTCTCACTACCGTCTTATATACTTTCCCCTTAACTCTTGCAGCTACCCTTCTGTCACAAATCACTCCTGCAACTCTTCTCCACCCACTCCATCCTGCCTGCACTCTCTTTTTCACTTCTCTCCCACCCTTTCCGTTACTTTGGACAGTTGATCCCACGTATTTAAACCCATCCACCTTCCCCACCTCAACTCCTTGCAACCGCACCATACCACAACCCTCCCTCTCATTTACGCACATGTACTCCGTCTTACTCCGACTGACTATTATTCCCCTTCTCTCCAGTGCGTACCTCCACGTCTCAAGGTTAGCCTCAGCCTGCTCCCTCCTTTCCCTGCAGATCATGATGTCATCTGCGAACATCATAGTCCATGGAGACTCCAGTCTGATCTCGTCCGTCAACCTGTCCATCACCATTGCAAACAGGAAATTGCTCAGAGTCGATCCTTGGTGCAATCCCACTTTTACCTTAAACCGGTTCGTCATTCCCACCGCACACCTCACCGCTGTCACACTGTCCTCATACATATCCTGCACAATTCTCACATACTTCTCCACCACTCGGATTTCCTCATACAATGCCACAACTCCTCTCTTGGTACCCTATCATAAGCTTTCTCTAAATCCACAAACACACAATGTAACTCATTCTGGCCTTCCCTATACTTCTCCATCAACATTCTCAAAGCAAACATCACATCAGTGGTGCTCTTTCCTGGCATAAACCCATATTTCTGCTCACAAATCGTTACCTCTCTTTTCAACCGAGGTTCCACTACTCTATCCTACAACTTCATGGTGTGGCTTAACAACTTTATCCCTCTGTAATTTCCACAGCTCTGCACATCACCCTTGTTCTTGAAAATTGGAACCAGTACACTTAATCTCCACTCCTCTGTCGTCCTCTCACTTTCCAAGATTTTATTAAACAGTCTGGTTAACAACCCCACTGCCATCTCTCCTAAGCACTTCCCTGCCTCCAGTGGTATGTCATCTGGGCCAACCGCCTTTCCACTTTTCATCCTCTTCATAGCAGTCCTCATTTCATCCTTACTGATCCACCACACTTCCTGATTCACTATCTCCACCTCTTCCAACCTTCTCTCTCTCATTTTCTTCATTCATCAGCTCCTCAAAGTACTCCATCCACCTTCTCAACACCCTCTCCTCGCTCATCAGCACATTCCCATTTACGTCCTTTATCACCCTAACCTGCAGCACATCCTTCCCCGCTCGGTCCCTCTGTCTTGCCAATCGGTATAAATCCTTTTCCCCTTCTTTTGTATCCAACTTCTCATACAGCTCGTCATGTGCCTTTTCCTTGGCTTTAGCCACCTCTCTCTTCGCCTTGCGCCGCCACTCCTTGTACTCCTGCCTACTTTCTTCATCTCTCTGACTATCCCACTTCCTTTTCGCCAACCCCTTCTTCCTTATACTTTCCTGTACTTCCTCGTTCCACCACCAAGTCTGCTTATCTTCCTTCCTCTGTCCAGATGTCACACCAAGTACCTTCCTAGCTATCTCCCTCACCACTTCTGCTGTACTTGCCCAATCATCCCACCCATCTTTACCACCATCCAACACCTGTCTCGCATCCTCCCTAAATTCCATGCAACAATCTTCTTAAAATCATATCATATATACGTATATATACATATTGCTACGGATTTCAGAATCCAGTCTGATGAATGCATCCACACATCCAGGTCCCCAGACAGTTATTTCCTTAAATGCATGTTCGGATCCCCTTGTCTAATGGGATGTTAAATGTGATGCATTGAGAAGGGTAAAGGATAGATCCCCTCTCTTATGGGAAGCTTTTTTTTTCTTTATGACAGACACGTTCACACACATTTCTTTCACGAGTTCTGAAGCCCGCCCTCATTTTTCCTCAGCAACATTTGTTTCACGAGCTCTGAAGCCCGCCCTCATTTTTCCTCAGAATCATTCTTTCGTGAGCTCCGATACCCGCCTTTTTCGAGAGCACACGGGTCATCATGGTAACCATTCCCCAGTGGGGTGAGGTGAGCATGGGGCGGACGGCACCCCATGCAGACGGCCCAGGGATATAAGAATGAGCGAGAGAAAGCATGTGGGGCGTTCTGTGAGGAGAGATGTTCTGTGAGGAGAGACGTTCTGTGAGGAGAGACGTTCTGAACGAAAGAGATGCATTCTGTGAGGAGAGAGGTTCTGTGAGGGGAGGAGTTCCGTGAGGAGAGACGTTCTGTGAGGAGAAACATTCTGAGATATAAAAAAGTGAGGAAACAGTGAAAGAGGGACGTTGTGAGAGGAGAGAGACGTTCTGAAGAGAAAAAGTGAGGAGAGGAAAAGTGAAATGAGAGAGGAAAAAGCAAAGGGTGAGAGAAGCGCCCAAGATGCGGGTGTCTGACCAGCGCCGACGAGACAATTCGCCCTTCCAAGTGCTTCGGCAAGTGAGCGTGTGGTGCGCGTGTGGGTGTGAGCAGTACCGCCAACAGGTGAGGCAGGAATCGATCACTGGTGGCACCAGGGTCTAAACCCGCGACAGCCTTTCTTGGTGCCCTCCAGACATCGACTGGCATTCAAGGCTGCCCCGCGAGAGGGTGCACGGCAAAGCTGGGTGGTGGCGACGGACGTGACGCACACGCATACATTTTCAGGACGTTTTCGCTTCACGGACAACTTTCTGGTGAGCGAGACAATTCCCCCTCCCCTCCCCCTGAATGATCTGTTGGGTACGCTTGCCTGTGTTTAGCTGTAAGTAAGTCAACCCCTGATAAGCATCTGCTCTTTGTCTCTTTCCTGGCATTTTGATTGATTTTGCTTTGAAATTCTTTATTTACCTCAGCAAATAAAAGGTTATTTTTATTTATTTATTTTATTATTAATAAATTATTTGTCAATTTCCAATCTGTCCGTGTTTGTCCTTTCCTTCTATTGGTCTAGAATTGTTCGAACCGAGATAGACTGGGAGGTAATTACCACAGATTTGACCAAAAAACATCGTCGGCACGTACCAGCAGTTAAAACGTTCAGCCGCCCAAATTATAATCTAATCAGATAATATCGGTGCTTTGTCGAGGGCGCACTCCCCGCTCAGGTAACCACGTGACCTCTAGTTAAACGGAATAATTAGACGGCGGACACTGGAACTCGTGGTTGACTGGGTGGCGTTCGTGGTTTCAAAACAACCCTCCGTACCATAACGTTAATTGTGAGCGATGGCCCCAGGTCCGGCTCTACCGAGGACAACTGGGGATGAATCCCCCTGAGTGACAAGCTGGTGTCTCAGTATCCGTCACCGCAACAATATACACACACACACACACACACACACACACACGCACACGCACACGCACACGCACACGCACACGCACACGCACACACACACACATATATATATATATATATATATATATATATATATATATATATATATATATATATATATATATATAATAAAAAGATGACTTTTTACAGCCTGTTTATACATGCAGTATATATATATATATATATATATATATATATATATATATACATATATATATATATATATATATATATATATATATATATATATACTGCATATATATATATATATATATATATATATATATACTGCATATATACTGCATATATACTGCATATATATATACATATACATGAGCCTGGTGTTGGCGCAGTGGTTAGGGCAGCGGCTTGGGATCCAAAAGGTCCTGAGTTCAATCCTCGTTGAGCCACTGAATTAATACACCAGGGGTTCACTCAGCCTGTCATCCTTCCGAGGTCGGTGAAATGAGTACCAGTGTACTGGGCCGGTGTATACCCTGGTTAAAATAGGTGTACCATATCCCTGTGTTGTAAGAGGCGACCAGGGTTGCGTCAGGAAGGGCATCCGGCGTAAAACAGGTGCCAAATCATTATGCGGATCATACGAATGATCGCTGTGGCGACCCCGAACGGGACCAGCCGAAAGAAGAAGAAGAAGAAGAAGAAGATATATACATATACATATGTCCAGTGCGTTTATGGATCAAAATGCATTGCGAGGGCTTTTTGGTTGGTCTTATTCCCATTCTTTATTGTTTTATCTATTCTATTTTAAGACACACACAAACCCTCTATCAGGCAAGTATGCACACCACAGACCCAACACCAGGAGCTCCTCATTAGCATATGCTGCAAAAACCTAAATGAAACATAGTGGCAATCTCCATCGGCACATCACCTCAGACCTTCATCACACTTGGACCCCAATACTACAACATTTATGGAACCACCCCAACACCATCCTAAAAATTCTCACATAATTGGACCACAACTCAAACTTGCCTATACCCACCATTGACACGACAATCTCGACCATAGCCGTCTCCATCACGAACTCGCCCCACCACAACCGCTACATGACACTATCATTGCCTTTGCTCAACTACAGTCATCATTAACAAAATATCAAAATGTCAAATATCACCAAAATATCAAATATCTCCGAAATGGACACATTAACACTTTTTTTTTTTTAGCAGTGGGAACTGCTGGTAAGTTCAATTCTGGAGCTTAAATTTTGTAATTAGGCTTAGTTGAAGAGATTCCTGAGGTTATATCATATGTCGAAATGAAATAAAGCCACGAAAGCTCATGCCTCTGGGTGCTTATAAGCAATGCATTCGGGTTAGTGAGTGGAAGAGCTTGCTGTCAAACCTCGACTCGATTCTGCAACCGGTTCAGATGGCATCAGCCCACGTGTCCTAAAAACCTGCTCCTCTGCTCTTGATCACCCTCTCTCGCGTCTATTCACCCTCTCATTTGCTCAAGGTCTTCTGCCATCTGCTTGGAAGTCAGCAAACACTTCGGCTCTGCATAATAAAGTGCAAAAACAGATCCCTGCAACTACAGACAAACCAGCCTTCTCCCAATCATCAGCAAGGTTATGGATTCCATCATCGCTTCAGATAGTAAATCCTTCCTCTACTCCAATGGCTTGATTTCTGATCATCAATTTGGATTCATACCAGGTCACACTACCTTAGATATGCTGCTTCTGCTCTCCCAACAATGGATGGATATCCTCAATGCCAGACATGAAATCAGAGCCATCTCCCTCAACATATCGCGTGCCTTCGATACCATCTGGCACCCCGCCCTAGTCACCAAACTGTCTTCCTATGGAATCCAAGGACATCTCCACTCATGGCTCGCAGACTTCCTCTCCTGTCTCAGCCAATGTGTGGCCCTAAATGGAGTTCTTTCATCCCCTCTTCCTGTCCAGACTGGAGTTCCTCGAGACAGTGTTCTGAGCCCTGTTTTTTTCTGGTTTTCATAAATGATCTCTCCGACTCTCTGGAAAATCCTCTTTATCACTTTGCTGATGACTCCACCCTCTGTCGTACCATCTGTCATCCCTCAGATAGGCAGGGCTGCAGCCTCTAAACTCTCTGCAGATCTGGATAAAATCACAGGCTGGTCCAACACGTTAAACATGTCTTTCATAGAATTATTGGTGTCTCCCGCGATGAGGCTGAGTCTTTGGGTCTCTCATTCTCTCACTGCAGGCAGGTCAGTGGTCATTCTGTCTTCTGCCATCTCCTCTCATGGCTGGATAAGATAACCAGGCAACCACTGGTAGGCATGGATGACCACAAAATATATAATGGAGAAGAAAGTAAATGCCTATGGATTTATTCTTTTTTAATGCCATGAACAAACCTTGGCACATCACAGGTGATAAAGGTTGTGGTCAAGTTTCATTGAAATTGTGTTTGTGGTTTCAGAAAAGAAAGCAAATACATATTTTGGGGGGCAACCCCCCGGTGGAACCCTTTGACTCCAATTATTTTTAATGTCATGAATATCCTTTGGTACATCACAGGTGATAAAGGTTGTGGTCAAGTTTCATTGGAATTGCGTGTATAGTTTCTGAGAAGAAAGCAAATGCATATTTTGGGGGGCAACCTCCCTCTCCCCAAAGACCTTCCCAGACCCCAATATTTTTTTAATGTCATGAACAAACTTTAGTACGTCATGGGTGGTGAAGATGGTTATCAAGTTTCATCAGAATTGTGTGTGTAGTTTTGGAGAAGAAAGCAAATACATAGTTTGGGGACAACCCCCCTTAAATCCCTTGAGAGCCAGATTTTTCTAATTTTATGAACAAATTTTGGTACGTCATGAGTGATGAAGGTTGTTGTGAAGTTTCTTCGGAATTGTGTGTATTGTTTATAAACAAAGAAAATACATATTTGGGGAGGCAACCCACTCCCCCCCCTGGAAACTCCCTCTAACAATACTTTTCAGACCCCTATTTTTTTTTAATGCCATCACGGGTGATGAAGGTTGTGGTCAAATTTCCTTGAAATTGTATGTGTATTTTCTGAGAAGAAGATGTAAGTATTTGTGGATGGACGGATAGACGATATACAATCCTATAAGCTCCCTGGAACTATTTTACAGTTGAGCTAAAAACCATCCCTAGGAATATTATAACAAACGAACTACAGTTGGAAGCTGTCCGGGGCTCAAGGCACTGCCACACCTTGACGATTTAGCCAGCACATGCCGACTTATGAAAAATTTGTCTAAAACGCTGGCACACGTCAAATACGTTATGCATAAGTTTTGCATACGGTAATAGCATGCTGAAAAACACTGCCATATGTCGTAGTACGCTGGCTTTCATCATTGTACTTTGCGGTTGTCCTCAAATTTTTGCATGCTTGAAATTTTACGACGTATGCCAGCGTATGACTCACACGTTCCACGACGCTGGCCATAAGTTGTAGGCACGTTATGCGATCGTTGACACACGTCGACACACGTTACTTGTAAGTTATTCATAAGTCGAAACACGTCGAGGTAATGATTAGTGTACCCGGAACTTATTTATAACCTATGAGTAACGTGTTGTAGGCACGTTACACGATCGTTGACACACGTCGAGGCACGTTATGCGATCGTTGACACACGTCGAGGCATTTCTAACCTATGAGTAACGTGCTTTGAATCTATGAGTAACATACCTCCAATGTATATTGACGTATGTAGACGTATTTGATCGACGTCTTCCGGACGACCACATAACTTACTGAACGTGTTTTTAATTTACAGCTACCATATAATGGCACATTGGCAGCGTTTACAAAAAAAACAACAACAACAATAACTTCTGATATTTCGTCACGTGCCGTTACGTCACGTCCAATTGCCTCTTCAGTTTGCTCATGTCTTATTCTTAGTTCCTCCTCTGTGAATATTTTCTGTTTGAGGACATTGTCACGTCGACGTCGAAACGTAAAAGCAAATTCCGAATATATTTTAAAATTCGTGAAAGACTAACAAAAAAACCAATGACACAACAACAACAACAACTTCAGATATTTCGTCACGTGCCTTCACGGAGCCAAGGAGAAAAAAAGAAAATGTGCCTTGGTGGAGAAAATAAGTTTCGGGTACGCTAAACATTACCTCTACATGTTTCGACTTATGAGTAACTTACGAGGAACTTGTGTCGACGTGTGTCAACGATCGCATAACGTGCCTACAACTTATACCCAGCGTAGCGGAACATGTAAGCCATACGGCGAGTACGTCATAAAATTTTCAGCATGCTTGAAATTTCACGACATACGAGACGTATCACGAAATATGACAGCATACTTCATCGTTTTTCAGCGTGCTCTTAACGTATACACAACTTACCCATAATGTATTCGACGTGTGCCAGCGTTTTAGACATTTTTCATAGGTCGGCATACGCTGGCTAAATCGTCAAGGTGTGACTGCGTGGTTGACACTTTCAATTTTCAGGCATTTATGATTTAAATCGGCGTGCGGCAGGTTTTTAACAGGCTACGCCGCGTGATCGTTGGCGATACGTGCAGCGTGCTCTGCCTATGTTAGACTATCGTTGGGCATAGGTTGTGAACGCCAATAACCCACTAAGCATTCGTTGGTATAAGTTATCTATAAGACAACGAAACGTTCTGTGCCCGTTATTAATATGTTATGCATACGACCAACACGTTATGAATACGATCAAAACTTAAAATAAAAAACGTCAAAATTTCAGCGTACGCCAACGTTTTACATACATTTTTATACGTTGCCATTGCTGGCTAAATCGTCAAGGTGTGACAGCACCTTCAGCGACGATCCTGAAGAGAACCCTCGGCACAAAATTTTAAGAACAGAAAACTTCACAGCTTGGTCCATGAATCGTGACCCCTTACTGAAATGAAGATGGATACTTTGAGCCCACGCTGGAAGGACTCCATTCCACATTCTGAAACCGAAATATGTAGAAACCAATCAACGACACACGCACACACGCATGCATGCACGCACGCACGCACGCACACACACACGCACGCACACACACCTGCTTGGCCGATATCGGCAATTTTTCTGAAATCGGAAGGTTGGAGTCAGTTTGATTACCGACTTACTCAAAACAACCTGGAAACCTTGAATCGCTTTAACCGAGAAAAAACGTTACATTTATATAGACGTTTCAGGGATATGATCACAAACATTCTTTGGAAACAGTTGTGTGTGATGGGTGGAAAAAAAGATTGGCTCACTAATTTGGAAAACACGTTAATACAGCAAACGGCTCAGAAATTTGGCGTTATCAAATATATTTTACCTTGAAACTCACAAAGAAAAACACGTACCTTTGTAAAGCTTATCCGACATCCAAATGCTTTCGAAACAGGAGCAAGGGCAAAGGAAAACCTGAAAGAACCTCCAGAAGATGTGGGATGAATCTTTGCCACAACGGCACCTGTAACAGGCATGGCATGTCCACACACCTGCGGAGAGTCCGTACAGATCCAAATCTACCCATATGTACCAGGTCCGTGTGTGCTGTATATGTACCTCTACTTTGTAGTAACTGTTGACTGTACATCCCGATCAGGACACGAACTGGACTGTACAGCTCGGTAAGTGGCTTAAGCACTTGAGCACTCCAACAGAACACCTGGCTTGGCAAGCGATTACCAATTGCCGTCGATCCAACTATGCACCCAGAAATACCCGTGAATTGTCCGAATTGGACAAATCAACACTTTTTGGTGCATCAGAACATTTGATACTTTCAAATCTGTAGCTACACGTTGTAATAATCCTTACTTTAAGAGACTCTCTCGGCTATTCATAAGTGCAAATGAAATAAATCCATGAACACTGGCATCTCCAGGCATTTATAAGCATTGCAATATATCTAGAGA
>NC_140965.1:37567729-37613373 GCF_056783735.1 Eptatretus burgeri
GCAAGGCGCTCAAGGTCGGCCAACAACCCCCTTCTGGTAAAACTAATAAAATCATGAATCGCTGCTCACGTTCACTCTTTCATTCCTCTTTTCCACTGCCTTTGGAGTAAACTCCCACACTCTGTTCAATCCCAATCTTCCCTCCAGGCCTTCAAAAAAGTTATTCACCACCATCTCTTATCTTCCCCCATCTATAACCTCAATCTTTTCTACCCCCGTTAATTCCACCCCAAACCCATCTCCTTCAAATTCCCTGCTTTCCTTTGTGATAGTCTCTGTAATGTCCATCTTGTATATCCCATGTTCCCCACCCCATTCCTCTCCCTTCCACAGATCTCCTAATGTCGCTGTACCCCACTGGTTTGTCCTTCCCTCTCCCACCCCTCAAATCTCATGCCTCCCTTGCTGTGTGTTGTGTGTTAGCTCACACACAAGCCTCGACACAGTATACATAAAAACAAAAAACAAAAATATATATATTTTAAAATGTTATGTCAACTGTGATGATGGATCCATGACCTTGCTGATTGGAAGTAAGCTAATTAGTCTGCAGTTGAAGGGATCCATTTTTGCACCTTTATCATGTAATGCAGTGATGTTGGCTGATTTACAAGCAGATGGAAGTTTAACTCATGCAAGTGATGGGGTTAAAGGGCAAAAAGAGGAAGTGAAATGCCAGGGTTAGAGGGCAGTGAGAGGAAATGCAAGAGCAGCAGAGCAGGTTTTTAGGACACATGAGATGATTCCGTCTGGTCCAGTTGCAGAGTCAGAGTCGATGGTTCTAAGAAACTTCTCCACCTTCTGAGGTGCAAAAGACACATAACTCAGGAGAAGTTGGGTGGGACTGGGAAGGATGAATAACCAACAGTGAGGGGTTGGGGACACGAGATCTGGAAGCAAACACAGAATTGAGGCATTCGGCCTTCTCACGAGTGGAGTCTGCTGTGGTGCCATTTGAGGAGAGGAAAGGGATAGAGGAGGAGCATGTACTAAAGACCGACTTAACAAGGTACCACTCGGTTTTAGAGGATGGAGATGAGTTTGAAAGTTGAATCTTGAGATTGGACAGATGTTGTTTTCCGGTTCTTCTGAGTGTGGACACATTTGTTACGGGCTTTGTGGAATGATCTGAAGCTTCCTTCGGTGGAATTTGCCCTCGAGGAGGAGAATGCAAGTTGTGTTAAGAAGGCTAAAAAATCATCTGGAAGGTCCATCGTATGAGAGAACACTGTGATGGCAATTTAAGAATTGACAAACCCAAAGGACGAGGTGAAGATGTGTGAGTTGTGCTGGCAAGACTTGGTCACTGGGCAGAAACAACTACTCGTTGGAATCGGAGTTAGACATTGCATGGAATGGTGAACTTCCTCATTTGACCTTTTTATCTGTTTGTTTGAAATACAAATTTCAAAAACGTACACCGTTGATGTGGTCATAGTAACACCACTCAGAAGTCACAGACATCAACTGATAAAGATCCTATTTGAATGGGAGCTTACCAGTATGTTCTTCTTGGCTTGTGAAGCTCAAAGCTTGGTTGTAGTCATAATATGACACACTGAGTCCAGATCATCAGGGAAGGTGAGGTCTGACCGAAGTTTATTGAGGACTGGTAGCATTTCCAATATCATGTGTTGACCTCCCCTTTTCCCCATTAAACTAATGCCGCGACATTCACAGATTCGATATTCCTGGCATTTTTCAGGAGTGTATATCTTGCGAATGTCGGGGTCCAACAGTATATCTGTTTTGGCCCTATCTCTCAATGGTGAAAAAAATCACTTGAAACACTCTTGTATCCAGATCCGGATCTTCACCAAAATCTCATCAGTTTGTCATTGTCACACACCAAACCTGTACACAAATTTTCATCCAGATTTTTAGTTTCAGCATGGTGTACAAACTTAAAGAATAGAACATTATTTGATATATGTAAGCCTTCGATACTTTTTGTTATCGCAATGTGAAAAGAGACCATCCAAAATAAAGCAATTCTGTTAATGTTTTTTGTGTAGTGGGTGGGAAAATTCCAAGAAGGCACCAGGTGTAATAGGTGAGAAAGTAACACCCTGCAGAGGTCAGTTTATCGAGAATCACCGTGTTTATTGCAGTATATAATTGCTGATGGATAGAGAAAAAAAACCCAAAGAGAAACAAAACCTCGAATGAAAAGATAACACTTCTTTTTCAGGATGCAGTTACTAACCAATTGTAGCGTTAAAATAAAAATTTGTATTATGACAGGTATGAAATTGTATTTCGCAACAGGTGACCGTCGAATGATAAATAAAGACCAAAAATCCACTGTGTAATTGTAAATTCAAGGACTCTATTAAAATCTCCTCATGCTGACATGTTAAAATATTCCAATGTGCATCACCTGATAATGATAAGCAAACTTACTATTATTGCCAAAATAAATGAAACGCACCCATTACAATTTATTCAATTATTTTCCTGATTCTGATCGAAGCTATCGGTTAGCACGTTTGAGATCTCACGTACAACGACAATGCTCCAGAAATAAGTTATTATCATAAGTTTAACATCTCTCCTTTGGGGCCGTACACATAATACATGACTCTGTTAAGAGTTCTTTTGACACTTCCCTCCCCTCTGTGATGTTTAATTTGACCCCCTTCACCATAAAAAAAAAATCTGAATGACAGCAATGTTGTGCCTTATCATTTTGATCACTTGAATTCTTCAAGTTTTTTCATTGGTGACATCCAACAGCTCAGTGAATAATTTAGTGTTGCTGTTCAGCTCCCTCCAAATATTATGAACTTAGTTGAAATTCCTGCTTTTTCCTTTTTGGAAATGCCCTCTCATATGGCCTCAACATTCAGTGTCGAGCTTCAGACATTGTGTCGAGAGCCTCAATTAGTGTTTGTGCAACATCTGGGTTCCCAGGTTTGTTGTGCTCCTTAAGAAGCCTTTCAGTTTCAGCTGTCCAGCAAGGTGTGTAGGTCTGGCAGAAGCCATGCGGTATGGTATTTGGGGCAGCAGAGAGAAGGAAGTGCACAAATTCTGCATATTTAGCTGGGACAGGTGGTATATCCTCGATCTTGGATTCAGCCTCTTTGGTGACAGTGGTCCAATCTGCTTTCCAGAATTTCCAGTATGGTTTTGGTTTGGAATGCACCAGCGGGATCTCAATGGAAATGTGAACAACAGTGGAGTGATGTTGGCTTTTTGGAAAGGGAGTGAGAACTCTTCTCGAGGCCATCATTGGAAGCACTCTGTCATCCTTTGTCAGGAAGCAGAGGTTGGGATTTGTTCCTTTCTGCCACCATCCCAAGTGGAACGTCTTTGGCTGCTTTGGGTCAAACAGTAGGTTGAGATCGGCCATCAACACCCAGTTGGTTAGCTGTTTTCCAGCCATGTCATTTTCCCTATGACCTCCATTAGTGTGGTAGCTGTTGAAATCCCCAATGTAAACCGCGGGATAGTTGTATTGGGGTCGGGCAGGTGAGAGCCGTGTTTGTGTGGGCGGCTTGTACACATTTGTAACAGTGACACCACTTATCTTTACTGTTGTGTGTAGCAAGTTATTGTCTACGGTTTCGATGTCTTGAAGACCGTGTATGATGTCAGTGGTGATGTCATGTTTTGCTGCGTTAATGGAGGCCATTAGATTGTAGGCTGCAATCTTTTTCTTTGCAGCTTTTTTGTCATCCCCGCAATGAGTTTCCTGAAGTATGGCAACATAGATGTTGTTGTCCTTCAGGATCTTGGCGAGGAGCTCACACTTAAGAAATGTCGGCCCCTCAACATTGAATTGGAGGTTCCAGAGGGAGGGACCCACTAGTCTTGTTGTGGTCCAAGGCTTTTGACGCTGAAAAGGACCTTTTTTAAGCGCTATGCACCCTCGGGTCCCATTGCTGGGGTTTGTCCCAAGTGTGTCAGTGGTATTGGCCAGTTGATGACATTAGTCCTGATATCTTCAGAGTATGACACTGTCGAATATCATTTCACAGGGGCAGCGTATGTCAGTCGTCATCTCGCTCCCATGATTTGTTTAACTTACAAGGATTGACAAGGAAATCTAAAGGCCCAGTCACACCTTGACGTTTTAGCCAACGTATGCCGATTTTTGAAAATTTTTTTTAAAACGCTGGCACACGTTGAATACGTTATGGGTAAGTTTTGATAACATTGAGAGCACGCTGAAAAACACTGCCATACGTCGTTGTACGCTGGCTTTAAACGTTGTACTTTTCGGTTGTCCTCAAATTTTTGCATGCTTGAAATTTCACGGCGTATGACTCACACGTTCCGCTACGCTGGCCACAAGTTGTATACACGGTCTGCGATCGTTGGCAGACGTCAACACATGCTACTTGTATGTTAATCATAAGTTGAAACACGCCGAGGTAATGTTTAGCGTACCCGAAACTTATTTCTAACCTATGATTAACGTGTTGTTGGCACGTTACGCGATCGTTGCCACACGTCGACAGACGTTACTTTTAAGTTACTCATAGGCTGAAAGACGTCGGTATAATGGATCGTCCTTGCGTCAGCGTCCACGGCCATGGCCAGGACACTTATTTGCAGCATTCTTCAAACTTTTCTTCAGCATGACGAGGATGTTCACACTTCGATATCTAGCTTGGCTATGATTCCAATTGTCCATCGGCAGCGTCTATTTAAAATAGTCGAGTTTGAGCGTTTTAACACGTTCAGAAGAAACGCTTCAAATTTCCAAACCCCAGCGTCAAAAAACAAAGGCGAGTGACAGCAATTTAAATCGTTCATTGTAAACAATGAAAATAGTTGAGTGGTACCATTTAAAAGTCGTTGAGTGTAAAAAAATACAATTGTTGAGCGCAAGCGTCTACTTTCAATAGTGGAGTTTGAGCGATTTAGCACGTTCAATAGAAACGATTAAAATTTCCGAGCGCCAGCATCAAAAAACAAAGGCGAGTGACAGCAATTTAAATCGTTCATTGTAAACAATGAAAATAGCTGAGTGGTACCGTTTAAAAGTCGTTGAGTGTAAAAAAAAATTCAATTGTTGAGCGCAAGCGTCTACTTTCAATAGTGGAGATGCAGCAATTTAAATTGTTGAGTGGCAGCCTATGAATAGCAAACCCTACGTCACCGGCAAAGATAAACTGCCGCACGATATGGATAAGTTAGGCTATCGTTGGGCATAGTTTGTGAACGCCGGCTACACGATAATTATTCATTGGTATACCGTATCTATAAGTTATCGAAGCGCTTTATGCACATTATTAGTTCATTGTGCATTTGTCCAACCCGTTATGAATAGACCTAAATCGTAAAAACAAGCCATAGCTCATTGTTGAAAAAGCCTCATAAAAAATTAGCCGCGAAGAACTTCGAACAATGGTTTAAAGATGTCTCCTACCCGTGGACATGCGGACGCAAGGAGGATCCATCATAACCCACACCCTCCCCCTCACACTCACCTACTACTGCCAACATGAACAAACTACTACTAATACTAATACTGATACTGATACTGTTACTGTTACTGCTGACATGGACATCTACTCAAAAAGGACTCGAAAACACTGTTGGGTTCCCCTTTTATGAGCAGCATTTTTATATACCAATTCCCAAAACCGCTGGGAACACATCTTTATATGGCAGTTGTAAGTTAGAAACACGTTCATTTATTTTTTTTTGTCGACCGGAAGACGTCATTGGAATACGTCTACATACGTCAATGTGTGTTGGGACTACGTAAAGAATTGGTTCAAAGCACGTCAAACATAAGTTAGAAATAAGTTTCGCGTAAAAAAAGACATTACCGCGACGTGTTTCGACTTATGAGTAGCTTATAAGTAGCGTTTGTGGACGTGGGTAAGCGTCTGCATATCGTGTGTAAAACTTATCCCCATCACATGCGGAACGTGTGTCATATGCCAAGTATGTCGTAAAATTTTGAACATGTTTAAAATTTCTTGACGTACTCTACTTACTACGACGTATGATAGCGTACTTTAGCGTTCTACTCACGTATACCAAACTTACTCATACCGTATTTGACGTGCCCCAACGTTTTAGACACATTTTTCTTAGGTCGGCATACGCTGGCAAGATCGCCAAGGTGTGACCGCGATGTTGACACTTCCATTTCTACGGCAGTTATGATTCGAATCGTTGTGCATCAGCCTTTTAATAGGCTACGTCACGACATCGTCGGCGATGCGTGCAACGCGCTATGCCTAAGTTAGACTATCGTTGGGCATCGGTTGCGTAGGCCGACAACAGGTTCAGCATTCGTTGGTATAAGTTATCTAAAACACAACGAAACGTTCTGTGTCCATTACTAATGCGTTATACATAAGACCAAGTCGCTATGAATACGTCCGAATCTTTAAAAAAACATCAAAAATTCAACGTAAGCCAGGGTTTTACATACATTTTAATACGTTGCCATCGCTGGCTAAAACGTCAAGGTGTGACTGGGCCTTAACACAGGTGGAGGCCATTCCGCCCATCATGCCTGTGCAAACACCATACTAATTTATCTACACAAGATCCAAAGAAGAAAATGCAAAAAATGTTTTTAATTAATGAAATGTTTTTTTTTGTTTGTTTATTTGTTTGTTTTTTGATATTTTTGTTGTTGATTGTTTGTTTTGTTTTGTTTTTTGTAGTTTTTGTATTATTTTCTTCTTCCCCTCAGGGGAGGGGGCATGGGCTTGGTTAAAAATACACAACATCAACCACACAAACCCCCTTGAAAAGACCCCCACCAACAGCACTCCGTACACATGTACACAATCACCCATCAATGCTCAAACTACCTAAAAGTTTTATCAACATCCCCATACCCCTCGATCTCCATAACTTCCAGGTACCCATCTAATTCTAATTTAAACTTATCTACTTTTTCTGCTGCCACTCCCTTTCCAGGGAGACCATTCCATGCATGAACTACTCTCTGAGTAAAAGTCCCCTGCCTTGCTACCATCTTCACTCTCCTCTTCTTTACTCTCAAGCTATGGCCCCTGGTCCTATCACTGTCTACTCTGTTGAATAATTTATCTGCACATATTTTATCGATACCTTTCATTATCTTAAACATCTCTATCATATCTCCTCGTAACCGCCTCCTTTCTAGTGTATAAAGCCCTGTCTCCTTCAACCGCTCCTCATAGCTGAGTCCAGCTATGCCTGGAATTAATCTCGTAACCCTGCGCCTAGTCTAGTAACCCTAAAATCTAGTATAATCAATCCAGTACCCTCTCTATGGCAACTATGTCCTTCCGGAACTGTGGTGACAGAACTGCACACACTATTCAAGATGTGGCCCTCACTAAATTCCTGTGCAATGTTAACACCACTTCTTTTGATTTACAAATGATCCCCCTCCGAATACAAACTAAAACCCGATTTGCTTTACCTACAGCTGCCTGGCACTTTGCTGACTGCTTCCCTCCCATATATATTCCCACCCCCAGATCCTTCTCCTGAGTGACACTCTCAAAAATTTTCCCTGGCATCCCGTAATCTCTATTTTCATTGTTCTTTCCCATCCCCAACACCTTACACTTGCTCAGGTTAAATTCCATCTGCCAGTCTTTTGCCCATTCTCTGCAAGTATCAATACTTTCCTGTATCTGATCACCACCCTCTCTGCTATCCACCTTACCTCCAATCTTTGTGTCATCTGCAAATTTGGAAAGCTTACTCTTTACCCCATTAACCAAATCATTGATGCAAATAATGAATAGTAATGGTCCGAGTACTGAACCCAGAGGTACTCCGCTACTTACATCCTCCCACTCACAGCCACTCTTTGCTTCCTATCACGAAGCCAGTTTTGCAATCCAATTAGCTACCTGATCAGCCACTCCACACGCCCTCACTTTGGATAACAACCTCCGATGTGGTACCTTATCAAATTCCTTCTTAAATCTCGATATATGATGTTCACTACCTTTCCCTCATCCACTCAATCAGACACTGCCTCATAGAACTCTAAAAGATTTGTTAAACAGGAACTACCTTTGGTAAACCCATGCTGACTACCTTTAATTTGTGTGTATTTGTTTAAATGGTTCCTCATCCGGTCCCTAATTAATGTCTCAAACACCTTCCCCACAACTGAAATCAAATTAACAGGTCTCTAGTTTCCCAATTCTTCTCTGGATCCTTTCATTTTAGTATTCATTTTATTGGTCAGTAAAGTGGCTGCCTGGACATGCTGAGGAGTATATGAATCTTACTTCTTTTAACACCGAACATATTGCGTACTTATCAGAGAAGCAAATCATCTGTACTAATAAAAGGCAGTGTGCGTGTGCGTGTGTGTGCGTGTGCGTGTGCGTGTGCGTGTGTGTGTCCCCACCATAACTCCAAAACTATATAACCTAGCAGCCTGAAACTTTGCAAGCGCACTAAGAAAACTCCAAGGAAGTGCAGGAGTGAAAATTGGGTGTTTGGGTTAATTAAAACATCCCTTTTGAAGATAATTAACAGCCTTATTTAATTCTATCCTTCATCAGGTGATCCTCGGCCACCTCGCTGTCTCGGGTCTTAAGGCGTTTCCTGGGTAACCTCGCTGTGGTCTGAAGCCGCCATGTATAGAAGTGTAATTTACAAGATACAAGAATTTATACAAGAAAATGTGTAATTTCCAATGTAACAGCATCGACCATGCACTCGTCTCTGGCTCAAGCGGAAGTGATGCTTCATTTATTGGCCCACATCAGCGACACTACATACATTGTTACACCTCCCTTCTTCATGAGGGGTAACATCATACATTGTCAAAGTATTGTCAACTAAACAATCAGCATCCACAAAGCTTTAGCAACATATTAAACTACTTTTTGGTTTGCAGTGCCATCAGAAACCAAGTTTGAGTGAAAGTTTAACCAACTTCGTATGTCAGGTATATCAGTCCAAGTCTGCAATGGTCATAAACACCAGTTTACAAGAGGCTTATGGATTTAACAAACAAAATCTTTATACTTCTGAGGCTTAACAATCTCCTGTCCTCATCCAGTATGCTGCACGGTTGGACGCATGTGTGTTGCAGTGTG
Organism: Eptatretus burgeri; assembly: GCF_056783735.1. Taxonomy (NCBI): domain Eukaryota; kingdom Metazoa; phylum Chordata; class Myxini; order Myxiniformes; family Myxinidae; genus Eptatretus; species Eptatretus burgeri. The sequence goes on from NC_140965.1 coordinate 37,576,759, forward strand.
CATGCAGTCGGGTGTGTAATGTTCTCTCACAGGTGTAGTTGGTTTTGGCATACCTGCTCCACTGTTCATGTCTTCATGAGTGGTATTGCTCATATTGCTCGGCGCAGCAGGTTCTTGCTCACGAGGGGTCATTACATCATCTTCAGGGGTCATGAGAACTGGTGGTGGCTCATTCGTTCTTAACAGATGACGTCTGTTTCTGCGTGAACCACTCCTGATGCCGTTGTCAATCCAGCATGATCTGGGGTGCGAATCCACTTTGGTAGCGATGGCTGGCTGCCAGGTGTTCTTCCTCCTGGTGCAGACAGTGTCACCCGGCTGCAGGTTAGCCAGCGATCTTGCCGATCTGTCATGATAGACTCTCAGTTTCAGCTTCTGTTGCATCAACTGTGCTCTGGGATCTACTATTGCTGGTTTTATCAGCTGCTTGGTGACTGGTATCTTGGATCTCAGAGTCCTGCTCATTAAGATCTGTGCCGACGAGAATGATGTACCTGTAACAGGGGTGTTTCAGTACTCCAAAAGTGCCAGGTAAATGTCTTCAGCCTTCTTCATCATCCTCTTGATGGTTGGGATAAAATGTTCACTTTGGCCATTGGACTGGGAAAACCCAGGACTGGATGTCGACTGATTAAGTCCCCAGTTTCACGTGAACCACCTGAACACTTGGCTGTCAAATGGCATATTATCACTCAAGAGCTCTTCTGGAATGCTAGGACATGCAAAGACCTCCTTCATCTTGGTAATGATCATGGTGGCAGTCTTGTCCTTGATCTCCACCACCTCCGAATACTTGCTATAGTAATCAACCACCAAGGGATAGTCTTTGCTTTGATATGTGAGGACATCGGCTCACACCTTCTGCCATGCAAGCTGAGGTATGGAGTGTGGTCTCAACGGCTCCTTGGGCTGTGCATTCTATGGCTGAGGCAAACTGCACAGTTGACTACTGTCTGTTCAATGTCTGTAGTCATATGGGGCCAAAAGAGAGCACCAGCAGCCCTGGCTTTCGTTTTCTCAGCTCGCATGTGACTCTCATGTAGCAGAGCCAGCATCTCACTCTTCAGTGAGCTCAGGATCACAATGCAGTCACCAAGACACAGCTGTCGGTCAGCTATGTGTACCTCATCTTTGACCGGCCAGTATTCCTGGAGGATGCTCAGAGCACTGTGCTTCTTTTTTGGCCATCCCATCATGGCTGCCTGCTTTACCATCTGGAGGTCAGGGACCTCAGCAGCTGAAGCTCGGATCTACTCTTGTCTCATGGCACTCACTGGCAGGTCCCGCATCATGAACCATGACTTCGATGTCATCCCCCATCTGGTCATCTGATCGGTCACCAGGTAAGTATGCACGAGTCAGTGTGTCAGCGACATACATATACTTACCCGGGACGTACCTCACATCTAATTAATAGCGCTGTAATCACAAAAGCACTCTCTGCAATCACAGAGTCGCGTTGCCCAGGGGTTTCTTGAAAATTGCCTCGAGAGGGCGGTGATCCGTCTTCACGTTCATTGGCTTTCCGTACACATACTGGTGGAATTTGTGGCATGCACAGCAGATTGCCAACAGTTCCTTTTTGATCTGTGCATAGTTATTTTCAGTATCCGTCATGGAACTTAATGTGGAGTGAACTGGCCAACCCTCCTGGAGCAGACAACAACGAAGCCCACTTTGGGTAGCATCTGCTTGGATTGTCACCGGCTTGGAGACGTCGTAGTATCCCAGAACGGGTTCTGTTGCCAATGCTGCTTTGACCTTGTTGAGACTTTGTGTGTGTGTGTGTGTGTTCCACTTCCCAGCTCCAGGCTGTGTCTTTCTTGAGCAGTGCACATAGTGGTGCCGTGGTCTCCGACTTGTTCGGTATATATTGTGCGAGGTTTTTGACCATGCTCAACAGGCAGTGAAGTGCTGGCTTGTCTTCTGGTGTCGGCATGTTAGCAATTGCTCGGATCTTGGACTTGTCTAGTGTCAATCCCTCTGGAGTGATGATGTTGCCCATGTACAGCACTTTTGGCACTCATAACTGTACCTTGGTCCTGTTGAACTTCACCTGTTGTTGGCCAGCTCTCTGCATAAACATGTGCAATATTTGGTCATGTTCTTCCATGGTTTCAGTGGCAATGATCATGTCGTCGGCGAGAACCTGCACACGCGGAATGTCGCAGAAGGTCTCTTGGTTTCTCTTGTGTATGATTTCACTCACTGACAGTATGACAAAAGGCATGTGGCAGAATCTCATCTTTCCCCAGGGTGTATTAAATGTGCACAGGTCGGAGGACTTCTCTGTCAGCTTCACATGCCAGTACCCGACAGCCATGTCAATCACTGCGAACACCTTCTTGTTGTTCAGTTGTCTCTGCACATCACTTGGTGTAGGCATTGTGTATCTCTCTCGCTTGATTGCACAGTTCAATGGCTTTGGATCTAGGCAGATTCTCATGCGGCCATCTGTTTTTTTTTCATTGATTGCGAGGTTACTAACCCAGTCAGTGGGCTTGTCAAACTTGGCCATTATACCACGTTTCTCTAGCTGCTCCAGAGCGTCTTTCAGCTTCTCATACTTTGCATAGGGAACACGTCTAGCTGGCTGAACAGTCAGTGGGACATCTGGATTCAGCTCAATTTTGTACTCCTGCTTGTAATGACCAGTGCCTGTGAACACATCTGTGTATTGCTCGAGCAGCCTCTCCTTGGTCAGTGAAGCATGCAGTAAATCTATATGCTTGATAAGGTCCAGCTTCTCACATGTGTTTTGCCCTACTATGGGAACAGTGGTTTACTCAGTTACATAGAATTTGATTCTCCAGTCCTGCCCTTTGTGCTTGCAGGGAATCACTGTTGTACCCAATGGCTGAATCTTGCCATCACCAAAAGCAGTGAGAATTATGTTGGTGGGTATTATGGAGTGCTCAGGCATTGCAATAGTCAAAGTAGCAAGTGAGATTATGTTTGCCTGGGCACCTTATCGAGCTTGATCTTCACCACTCTGGCCAACTGTAAGCTGTTCTTGCCACCTGCCCACAGGCCGGGTGACGTCATCATCCAGGTTACTGATGATCACTGAATCTATGACCAGAAACTCTTCAGTACCTTGCTCGGGATCTGCATCCAGAAGACGTACCCTTCTTGTGCCTCCACCCTTGCATACAGCAGCTGAGTGATTCTTGCCTCAACACTTGGCACACGTTTTGCCAAATGCTGGACACCTGCACGGCCCAGGACTGTTCATCTTGCCACAGTACTCGCACACAGGCTGAGTAAGGCTTTCCTGTCACCTTTTTGTAGCTGTTGGCATGGCTCTGGCTGCAGGCTTGGCCTTGGCTTGCTTGGGAAAGGTGATGCGCTGTTGTTGCCTCTCTTTATCCACTGCATCGACTTGCTTGGCACCCTTCATGCCGTCGAGCTGCTGCCTGCTTGATTTGGCGGTGTGGCATATGTCCAAAGCTTTCTGCAGTGTGACCTCACCTTCCCGAAGAAGTCTCTCCTTAGATATTTCATCTTGCACACCAAACACAATCATATCTCGAATCATGAGTTCTTCTTGAGGTCCGAACTCACACATGGCTGCTTGCGTTCTGAGTTCAATGAGCCATTGGTCGATCGTCTCACCCTCCTCCTGGTCACGTTTCCAAAAACGATACCTCTCGTACACAACGTTTTTCCTTGGTCTGCAGTAATCCGTGAACTTCCGCAGCACCAACTCGTAATCATTCACATTGTCACCCTCAGCAAAGGGAAACCTCTTGTATGAATAGTCAGGGAGTCCAGTCCTGCCAATTCAAGCAAAATGGCGACCTTCACATCAGCGTCTTTTTTTTCTTGAGCTCAGCGGCCTTGAAGTAGTTTGAGAATCGTGAAGCCCACTTGTACTTGTCCCATGTATCGGCAGCATTCGATGCCTTAAAATTCATTAGTCCGGGAGGCTTTAGGACTTCCATAGCGGCGTTTGGTTCACTTATCTGACACCATGTAACAGCATCGACCAATGCACACGTCTCTGGCTCAATCAGAAGTGATGCTTCATTTATTGACCCACATAAGGAACACCATATACATTCTGTTACATCCAAAGCGTTAAACGTATCTTTTTCTACTGTTTGGAGAATTATATTGTGTGAACAAATTAACCAGCTTCATTGAGCTGAAAGCTTGAATGCATTCAGTGCAAGACCTCATGCCCTGTCACCAGAGGGACTGCCTCTCCATAGCGTCTGCCAGATCTGTGTCTATATTTTCAGATGTTTCATGACATACTCTCCAGGGAATTAAAGCAAATCTTGTAAAAAGCAGAAAAAAATCTTTTAAAAAAGGTTATCACGTTTGTGTGGACCGCGAACGATGTACCACGTGACATGTGCACAGATGAGCAGGCAAATTGGCGAATTTTCTACAAGCAATTTTCACAGGCAATTGAACTTTGCGATGTCTCCAGTGTTTTCTGCATTAAGCTGCAACTCTTTTGTGGATAAACTCTTTTGTGAAAGTCATTTTATTTCATTGATTCATTTTATTTCATTAACTGCTGCATGCACGGTGAAGACCAGCCTTGAAGTTGAAGGGATCCTTTGGGGGAAGCAGCGACAGCCTGACCAACCTTTCCTTATCAACCATCATCCAATTGGTGTGCTTGTATGAGTGATTAAGCCACTTGCCGAGAACCCATTATCAATAGCGCTACACCATTCTGAGTGAATCGTTCACTCTTTGTGGATGTTTTTGCTGCGCCACGTCATTCAGAGTGAGTGATTCATACTCCATCACCCTGAATGAGTGGTTCGTGCTCCGTCACCCTGAGTGAGTGCTTCATGCTCCATCACCCTGAGTGAGTGCTTCATGCTCCCTCATCCTGAGCAAGTGGTCCATTCTCCATCACCCTACGTGAGTGCTTCATGCTCAATCACCCTGAGTGAGTGCTTCATGCTCCATCACCCTGAGTGAGTGCTTACTGCTGCGCCACCCTGAGTGAGTGTTTCATGCTCCGTCACCCTGAGTGAGTGCTTCATGCTCCGTCACCCTGAGTGAGTGCTTCATGCTCCGTCACCCTGAGTGAGTGATTCGTGCTCTGTCACCCTGAGTGAGTGCTTCATACTCCATCACCCTGAGTGAGTGGTTCATGCTCCATCACCCTGAGTGAGTGCTTCATGCTCCCTCACCCTGAGTGAGTGGTCCATTCTCCGTCACCCTACATGAGTGGTTCATCCTCCGTCACCCTGCGCGAGTGGTTCGTGCTTCGTCCATCACCCTGTGTGAGTGGTTCGTGCCTACACGTCATGCTCCGTCACCCTGAGCGAGTGGTCCATTCTCTGTCACCCTACGTGAGTGGTTCATGCTCCGTCACCCTGTGTGAGTGGTTCGTGCCTGCACGTCATGCTCCGTCACCCTGAGCGAGTGGTTTTCTGTAAATAACGCCTGATTTACGAGCCTTTTGCCACATTGACTTGTTTTCTAAATTACTGAGGCAAATTTTTTTCCACCTTGATTGACAAGCTGTCCACACAAGAAGGGTGAATATACTGATTCTGGCTCACTTTTCCCCATGTAAGTGAATGGGGGATTTTCAGTCATTCATATTTTTTTCCGCGAAAAATAGACCCCCTTTTTATCCCAAGGTATATTTATTTGTCTCCCCTTTTAACCTAGGGGCACTCTTTTCAAATAACCAATGCAATAAGATAAAGATTTGTTCAAGTAATAAAGTAGTAATGTGATTTGTTAGAGGTGATTCTAAAGAAATATCTGAAACATGTAAGCCTTGGGGCACTCTTCTTCAAATAACCAATGCATATTGTTTCGCTCACTCATTGAACCTATAAAGATTTGTTCATTCTCAAATTCCTTCAATAGTTTAATTTTCTTTGCACAATAATCCCCATCTAAAATATTGAAAAATAAAACATTTGAATCTTTAATTTTTTAAGATGCCCCTTTTGTGCCATTATGAAATGATAAACTACTCTTAATGCACTTGTTTGACCACCTCCTGAGCCACATATCATTTTGAGATTAGAGTAAATTGTTTTTTCATTGTTCAATTGATAACCATCAAAGTTTTCAGTCCATTCAAGGATATTTATTTTTTTTCTTTACATCCTCTAACATACTAGCTTTTAAATTGATTCGCTTATTTGTTTTATTTACCTTTGTTTTAGTTATTTTTTTCAATAAGACATTTGATATTTTTCACATTCATTATGTTTTCCATTTATATACCAAGACTGAGATTTTCTCCACTCTATAGTTTGATTAATACTTGGTTTGACCATTTATATATTGTGAAAAAAACGCGGCGGTAGCCCTAAAAAAAAACCCAAACCCATCTTCCCATCGTTAAAATACAATCTATTCTCTACACTCTATCATACAATATCCATATGGAACACAATCTATTCCATTATCTAAAATAAATCTCTTATCATCAAAGGCTTCTAATGCCTTTTTAGGTCATCTCTTCGAGCATGACCTCATAATATTGGTGTTGAGAGGAGAGGTGACGATCCGTCCGTCCGTCCGTCCGTTCACAATGAAGTTGAAGCGGGAGATCTGGTCATTAGTGATCCTGATTGAGGTCGATGAGATGTACACGATGGTTTGAGTTTCAAGGTCATTGAAGGTCAAGGTCACGAGGCCTTTGAAGTTGCGAAAATGACGATTTTCAAATTCTATCTCCTCCGCCATTTCTCAAGCGATCTTGAATTTGATTGCGGCATATGAATCTATGGGACAATATGTAAATTTTGATCAGGCCGGATTTTCGATATTCGCTTTCGTTTTCGTGTCACGTGACTTCAAAGTTGGCAAAAAATGCGAAAATGATGATTTTCATGCAAAAATGACGATTTTCAAAATCTATTTCCTCCTACATTTCTCAAGCGATGTTGAATTTGATTGTGGCATTTGAATCTATGGGACAATATATAAATTTGGTCAGGCCGGATTTTCGATATTCACTTTCGTTTTCGTGTCACGTGACTTCAAAGTTGGCAAAAAATTCGAAAATGACGATTTTCATACGAAAATGACGATTTTCAAAATCTATCTCCCCCCTACATTTCTCAAGCAATCTTGAATTTGATTGTGGCATATAAATCTATGGGACAATATCTAAATTTTTGTCAGGCCGGATTTTCGATATTCGTTTTCGTTTTTGCGTCACGTGACTTCAAAGTTTGCAAAAACTGCCCTACCTTCAGGAGGCTATATATTTTCTCGCAGAGATGACCGTCACTCCCGCACGGGGGTAATTTTTATTTACTTCTTCACTATATATCTTATGTTTATAACTTCTTATTGTATTCATTTTCCTATATTCTTCTTTCTTATTCATCAAACAATTATAATAATTTCTAAAAGTTATTGATATCTTTATTACATATTTCTTTATTCCCTTTAACCTCTTATCTATCTGATCACCAGACTTATAAGCATATGCCTTTGCTCTCAATCCAATAAACTCACTCATTACTTTTCCACCCAACTCATCCTTAAACTTACCAATAACCTTTTCATTCTTTTTTGAAAATAACTCACTCTTCTTAATAAAATTACTTGTATCATATACTCCAATATTTTTCTTCATATCTTTATAAACATCATCAGTTTTTATATCTGGGATAAAACTATCAGTGTCCATATATAACAATGAAACATGTTCACCATACTCTTTCTTTAAGCCATTATACAAATAATCATAAAACAATATCTTTGAATAATCAAGAACTGCTGTTCCAATATAAATTGGTTTATCCATTACAATACTTTCCTTTACCATATGAATAGCAGAAAAGTTCTCTGAAAAAACCTCTTCTCTCTTAAAACTTGGTTTATTTATCAATCTAGAAGCTTCTTTTCAAGATGTTGCAAATCTAATGTTTTGCCTGTTTCTAACATTCTCCATTGTCTTTCCAAAGACAGCATTATTCATCAATTTATAGAATTCCCCTTCAAATTTTACTTTTATATTTGTTCTCATATCTGTATTGAATTTATTATACTTTTTCATCCAAGGACTTGTTTAAATTTTAAAACTCTGAATTTTAGCTCCTCTCAATCCTTCTCTCAAAAACTGTTTCAAGCTTCTCTGATGCAAAACATATCCCTCTTTATCATAGAATGTTGTTAATAACTTTTCTGTTGATTTGCCTTCAATATTGTTGCGGTTGAGGAAATTTGCAAACCACCATTCAGGTCCCGTAGGTGAGATATCTCTGTAAGTACATGTGTAGTTAGCCCAAACCCGTTGTTTAGAGGGAATAAATGTGATTCATTCGGTCTGCGACCCTTTAAGATAGCCGTTTTTCCATTCTATCTTTATTTTGAACCAACCATGTCTCAACCACCATCACACAACACCACCAACCACAACTCCGCTTCACAACAACAACAATGCCAACAGCCACGATCTTTACCTTCACAACTCGCTCACCATGGCCATAAACCACCACCATAAACCCTCCCCCACCTTCACCTCTCCTCCTTCTGCCGCCATTGCCGCACCACCTGTGAACACCGAGCGTCAGGCTGTCCTGGGCTCGTACGGGACGCGCGCCGAGCCGCGAATGCAAAATGCGGCCTTTCCGAGGAGAATTAGGATCAGGAATGCTACACGCCCACTTCTGACCCGTCCAATCAGCAAGCGCGGGGCGGTTTGGCCCCGCCTCCAGGCGTGTCGGTGTAGAATCGAGATATGCAAATTCTCGGATCAGGGGAGACTCACGCCCCTTTTCCTCCGTCCAATGGGCGAGCGTGGTTCCACCCCGAGCTCGTTCTGATCCAGAAATTTGCATATGGGTTCTCCTGCCGGCCTATAAAGTGCCGAGCGCGGGGCGAATCTGAGAGTCAGTCTGGAGAGGTCGGAGAGCCGACTGTAAAGTAAAACTGTGTAAGTGTTGCCATGTGCTTGCGTAGTCGGTAGTATCTCTGCATTGTTGTGTTTCTTTTGTAGCATTTGATATATGTGCATAATTGTTGTAATTGTATATGTGTGCTCTCCGTGTGCCGTGGAATAAATGTGCATTATGTTGAACTGTTTTCCCGTTTCGCTTCGTCTTTTCTTTAATTGAATCTCCATCTTGCTTCATGTAAAGGGTTGGTAGTGGGCTTAATATGCCTGATAATTAATCCCAACCGTCGAGGCCGAGGATAACACCGCTCAGTTATCCTGATAGTACGGAACGGGTCGCTTAAGTGGCCCGTGTCCGGAGTCGACCTGCGGCGAGGTGCGATCGCCCGGTCTACCCTCTGCGTGGGTACTTAGGTAGGTCGAGTTTGGCGAACAACCCTATCCCACGCGGAGGGCTGATTGGCACGATCGTGGTGAGGCCGAAAGGCCCACCCGTGAATAGCTCCCGGCGTTAGTCCGAGAGGGTCACGACAGAATTGTCCGTCCGGTGGGCGACGTGCTGCGATTCGAGTTACGTGGCCGCTCGCACGCCGGCGGGCGCGAATTCGCAACAATATTAAAATTTTTATGATAATCACTTAACCATTCTTTCTTTGGGGTTTCTTTCTCACATACAAAAGGAAGGTCTTTGTGCTTAGTATGAAGATCACTCGGGTACCTCAAATCAACTTCAAAATAATAACCTTTTTCTTCCTCATTCAATTCCTCTTGAGAAGAAATAACTGTTATGATGATATGCTAGGTGGTCATATTTTGGACCATTAGCTGTGTGTTAATCAGCTGTCAGGATTCTAACCTTGCTTGTAACTGTGCATTATTCAAACCTTGCTTTAAAATGTTGCTTTAAATGTTTCAGGCTACCAATGTTCCATGCACCCCACTGTTTTTGGACAGCGTCCAGCTGTTCCTGTTTCTTGGAAACTAAGCCCTTATCACCCTTCCTGTTGCTCTGTGGTGGTGTGCCCTTAGTGCGACCTTGGAGAGAACTGTGGAACTGTTCCTTCAGTGTATGCTGCCCACACATTCCTATTCTCAGTGATCACCAAAGCTTTGCCTTTGTTATCAGCAGGTGCTAGTGAAGGAGTGTAGGAAAGTTATTAGTTTGCAAGACTTGCATATCTGAGAGTTGTGTAGGTGGCTTGGAAACTGTGGTTGCATATCTGAGAATTGACCGATTCAACTTCCCCTAGGGCCCGAGGGAGGGGGGGAAAGAAGCCCACTGCCACATTTATTTCTTTTATTTCTTTGTTTCCTTATCCCTTAGCATACACTTTTAGTCCACACCCAGTTTTGCTTTTACACTTTTAGTCCACACCCAGTTTTGCTTTTGTGTGATTATATATGTGATGGTTTTGAAGCATATTCTCAATGTGATTCAGGGGAGCCTGACTGAAGGGTCACTGAGTCACATTCCGCATGCGTGTGGTCTTCGGAAATAAAACGTGTAATTCGAGGATCCTCATCTGACTCTGTCATCTTACTCGGCCGAGTGGAGAGTCATAACAATTGGCGATGAGGATGGGATTCGACTGATGCTGGCGGTGTGGACGGTGGGACTCCACTTGGTGTACAGCGATCGCAAGGGATCAGCTAAAAGGTACGTGGCGATCGCACGTAGGGCACCTAGAATAGGGAGCCCCAGTTAGGCGAGCGCTGTACACTTGGTGGGTTGCGCCCTGCCGGACGCAGCTCCAGGATCTGCTCGAATCAAGAACTGTAACGGTAAACACATATGAGGTGATTCGAATGCGGTTTGTCTGAAGAGCACAAAGGGGAAGGGCTGTCAGGCAGTGTTTGTAGAGCCGGTAAGGGTCGAGGATAAAGGTATCCGTGTGAAATAAGGAGGAAACAGGTTGGAATCCTGTACCAAGAGAGGGAAGGTTAGAGGCCTTCATTGGGTTTGAGGCTATTAGGCGGCGGGTCGAAAGGGACCTCAGTCCCGGTGTAAAAGGAGAAACGATTTACAGCTATTAGGCGGCTGATTGAAAGGGACCTCAGTCCCGGTGTAAAAGGAGAAACGATTTACAGCTATTAGGCGGTTGATAAGATAAGAACAAAAGAATGGGGAATAAATCTTCAAAGAACGAGAAGATACCAAAAGGAACAACATTGAAAGTCATCAGTGACAAATATGGAATCGATAACGTAAAGGGAATACAGGACTGGGTGAAGTGGACCGCGGGAAGAAAAGATCCCTTTCCGCTGACTGGATCCTTAGATCCAAAGATATTAAACACAGTGAGTAATGCGCTGATAGAGGGCAAAGCAGGAGGCCCGAAACAAAGTGGACCACACTGGAAAGCATTGGCCGCGTGGCTAATGGAGTCGCAAGTCGAGACAGAGCATAGGCGACTCGGACTAGAAGGGACTGTGAACCAACGAAAAATACAAGACGAGGAACGACAAGGGAGACTAAAACAGGCGCTAGACCAGCTAACGGAAGTTAAGACACAGGGAGAGGACAAACAGAGAGAACTAGACCAAGTGTTAGCGCAGCTGACGGAGGTCAAGATACAGAGTGAGGAGAGACAGGAGAAGTTGAAGCAGGCGTTAGCACAGATAGCAGAAATCAACGACGACGTGAACCGAAAGACGACAACCCGACTTGGGACAACAAAAGGAATTTACCCTGTCTTAGAAGGGGACAGAGTAAAAGGAGGGACCGACATTCACCAGTTCCCCATGATACAAGCAGCAGGGGGAGATTGGGTTTGGAGATCATGGACCCCACAAGACATTAGGGGAGTAAAAGCTAGCATGGAAGAATGTATAAAGAAAAACCCAAGAAGGGCCATTCAGATATTACATGACCAGATAAAAATGCAGGGGGCAACCAGGACAGACATAGGGTTTATCTGCACTGCTGTCTTGCCCAGTGCGGTTTGGAGCCGGCGTGCGGCAGCCTGGAGTGTAAAAATGGAAGGAGAAACAGATACCACCTTAAACCAACATTACCCGGAGGGAGCCGACCGGGAAGCACAGGCACTGTACAGAGGAAGAGTACAAACCCTGATGGAAGAACTTGCGGCGGAGATGGCCCCAAGGGTAATGGATTGGCAGGCAATACAGGATGTCACACAGAATCCCAAGGAATCACCTGGGGAGTACAAGGCACGACTGTATGAGCAGATCGAACTGCACTCAGGATTTATTAACATCGCACAGACGCCCTCCATTTCCTGAACACTATGTTCGTAGATGGACTGTGTGACGAAGTAAGGCGAGAGGTGAAAGCGGACATGCCAGGGTGGAAAACGGCTGACGTAGATGCCGTGTTTGAAAGGGCAAGACAGGCTTGGCAGACTCTAAGAGAAGAGGAACGGAGGGGAAAGAAAGATACCAAAGCTCTAGTTGCAAGAAATCTTGAATTGAAAAGCCGTAAATACGAAGAGAGGGAAAGCAGGCCTCGCTGGGAAAATCCAGATTGGGAACCCCGGTATGAAGCCGAATGGGACCAGCGGAGACCTTGGAACCGAGAGAAGGAGCCGCAAAAACAGGGAGAATGCTTTAACTGCGGTCAATCCGGGCACTGGTTTCGGGACTGCCCGGCACCGCCTAAACAACGAGGCTGGGGCTCGCGGCCACCACAACAGCAAGAGAGACCAACGGCGCCCCCTAGAGAATATGAGAGGAGAAGGGAGACAGCAGGAAGAAACTATTGACATGAGGACACCGTGGTGGCTCCGCAAAGGGAAACGCGGAACGTAAGGGAATTGACCACGACCTTAAACGTAGAGGGGAGACAAGTAACATTCCTGGTAGATACAGGGGCCACCTGGTCAACACTAAAACAAGGAGAGATAAAGAACCTGCCACTCTCAGGCGAGTCAGTGAGTGTGGTGGGGGTTTCGGGACGGAGAGAGGATATCCCGATTTCGGACAAATTACGAATTGAAGTAGGTCCCCTGCGGGGAGAACATGCATTTTTGGTAGCCAAACACACCCCGATGAATTTGTTAGGAAGAGATTTGTTGTGCAGAATGGGATGTACCATAACATGCAAGCAAGACGGAGTTTTCATAGATGCTCCGCTGGCATTGCAAGAGGAAGTAATGACCCTCATGATGACCGAACTCGGACCGGTAGTCTATTGGTTGCGGGTTGTGTCACAAGAGGGGAGAGATAAACTGACTAGGGATTGGGAAAGTGCGAAAAGATTGCGGGACGTAGAGGAATGGTTGCGTGGCAACGACATTGAATTGAAAGAAGTGGAACTGCCTTTACACTGTACGGTCTATTATGACGAAACAGGGCAGGATTTTGATTACTCGGACAGAGTACATGAAGAGTACGCTACCACACGCACTTTAATGACAACCACTTTGTGGATCGGAAAAGAGGGAGCGGCAATGGAGGTGGAGCTAACTAACGAGGAACGTGAGCTAATGAAGCACAGAGAAGGACTTACCCCGCACGTCTCAATGGCGGTCGGTAAAGGTCATAGTGCCGAAGAACTGGGAAGAATGTTGACCAGGTTGAGATGTGCCTCGGAACCACCAGGGAGGGATAGTGAAACCCAGAGCACTTTACAGGCCAGTCGACGGGGGATGGATGGAAGGTATGCTTACCTGATCAGATTTTGTCATGTATGTTAGAAAGGCATGAGATGAACAGCGAAAGGCCACGCCGCCAGACCAACAGGGAAACGAGAACGGAGGAAAGACTACAGGAAGTACCTGTTGAATTATGGACACGACATCCGAATGACGTGGGCAGAGTGCTAGCCGCAACGCCCGTGTCTATCCAGATAAAGGAGGGGGTACCCCTGCCTCGAGTGGCTCAATACCCGTTGCGCAAAGAGGCAATAGAAGGGATCGCTCCGGTGATAGCATCATTACGCGATCAAGGGGTGATAATACCAACTAAGAGCCAGTGTAACACACCAATCCTGCCGGTGGAGAAGCCCGGAGGAAACAAATGGAGGTTCGTACAAGATCTGCGAGCAGTGAATAAGTGTGTGAAAGCGTCCTTTCCCGTGGTGCCACACCCGGTTACGATACTGTCAGGGGTGCCGTCCACTGCGACACATTTTTCCGTGGTAGACCTGTGCTCGGCGTTCTTTAGCATACCGCTAGCCAAAGAGTCGCAACACTTGTTTGCCTTCAGCTACGACGGACAACAATACACCTGGACTGTACTTCCGCAGGGGTTCTGCGATAGTCCAACGCTCTTCTTGCAGGCTCTGAAGGAGGACCTGGAGGACATAGAGCTCCCGGAAGGATCAGTCATGATACAATATGTGGACGACCTGTTGGTATGCTCGGACAATCAAACGAAATGTGAAACGGACACTGTAGCGCTGCTAACAGCTCTCGCCCGAAAGGGCCACAAAGTCAGCAAAGACAAATTACAGTTTTCGCAGCCAAGGGTGACGTATTTGGGACATATACTGGAACAGGGGCAGAGGAGCCTCGGAGCTGAACGGGTGGAGACAATCCTAGAGCACCCAAAACCCACTACATTGCGACAATTGCGGCGGTTCCTCGGAATGACGGGGTACTGCCGGCAGTGGATCCCTGATTATGCAGTTAGGGCGCGATCACTGTACGACATGGTAAAGGAGGCAGAGGGGGATAAGATCTCCTGGACGAATGGTGCGAACAAAGACTTTGAAACATTGAAACAGGCCTTGTCAAAAGCACCAGCATTGGGGCTACCGAACTATGATCTTCCCTTCACCCTATTCGTCCATGAAAGAGGAGGGTTCGCCCAAGCGGTGCTGACGCAAGAACACGGAGGAAAGAATAGGCCGATTGCGTACTACAGTAGTCATCTGGACTCGGTCGCCGCCGCCTATCCTGGGTGCTTACGGGCAGTAGCAGCAACGCAATACGCAGTAACCGCAACAGCGACGCTGGTTTTGGGTTCTCCGCTGACCGTAAAGGTACCGCATGATGTGGCGGCGCTGATACGGCAAAATAAGACACAACATATATCAGCGGCACGAGCAGTTCAACATGATTTGGTGCTGTTGCAGGCAACTAATATAACGATCGAAAGATGTTCGCCACTGAACCCAGCCTCCCTAATGCCAGCGGGCGATGAGGGAGAGGCACATGTGTGTGAACGAGTGCTGGTGGAAGAGACAAAGGCTAGACGTGACCTACAGGAAGCCCCGATCGAGAATGCAGAATTGGAACTGTTCGTGGATGGAGCGGCGAGGAAGAACCGATGGGGAAAAACCATCGCTAGCTTTGCAGTATGCACCGCAAGCGCCACCTTGAGGAAACAATTGTTACCAAAGGGATTTTCAGCCAAACAAGCTGAGCTGGAAGCATTGATATGCGGGTGTGAGCTGGGTGCGGGTAAGACATTGAACATATACACAGATTCTAGGTATGCCTGGGGCATCTTGCATGACTCTGCTGCCATTTGGGCCTTGCGTGGCTTTAAGACGTCCTCAGGGAAGGTTATCCGACACGGGGACCTGATCAAACGACTGATACGAGCAGCACAAGAGCCGCAACAGATTGCAGTGATTAAATGCAAAGCTCACACAGGAGGGACAGATGAAGTGTCAAAAGGCAATGAAAGAGCAGATTTAGCGGCAAAAGCAGTGCTCGATGAGGAGGAGGCGAACCCACAACCAACGACCGAACTTTACGTGGAGCAAATGGTAGACGGTCCACAAACGCAAGAACAGCTGAAGGACCTGCAGGTCTCCGCAACTATGGAAGAACAGGAATCATGGAGGGTGAAGGAGGGTGCAAAGCAAAACATACATGGAGTATGGGTGGATGAGCGAAATAGACCATTTGTACCCTGGATATTGCTACCATGGCTCGCCCTCACTGCACATGCGCAGGGCCATATGGGAATAAAAGGGGTGGCGGAAATTATTCGTCAAACCTGGAATGCCCCAGGTGTAACAACAGCAGCAACAGAGGTGGTTAGCAATTGTGCGACCTGTGGTAGACATAACAGGAAGTATGCCGCCAAGAAACGGGGAGAACACCCACCCCCGTCCGGACCGTTTCAACACCTTCAGATGGATTTTATAAAAATGCCGGCATACAAACATCACCAATATGTGCTGGTAATTGTGGATATGTTTTCTAAGTGGGTAGAGGCCTTTGCCACGACCAATCAGGAAGCTGATACAGTGGCCAAACTACTTTTACAGGAAGTAATTCCGCGATTTGGGATTCCAACACGACTATCCTCGGACCAAGGAGGGTCTTTTACAGCAAAAGTAATGGGAAAAGTAGCCGAAGGCTTGGGTATAAACCAGAAACTGCATTGTCCGTACCACCCCCAGTCAGCAGGGGCAGTAGAAAGAGAGAACCAAACCCTAAAGCAGACGCTTTCCAAACTCTGCGAGGACCAGTCAATGCCCTGGCCAGACGTGCTGCCGATAGCGCTCATGAAAATGCGGGCAACAAATAATGCCACAAGGGGGCTCTCGCCCCACGAAATAATAACAGGACGTCCTATACAGTTACCGGTCTCGGCTCCGCCAGATATGGGAGATTGGGATTTGGCATGTATGACTGACGGAATGATGAACTATTGCAGAACACTCACTGCTACCATTAGGGCTTTTCACTCACAGGTACAAGAAGCGTTGCCGATACCTGCTGGAGACCCGTTACACGATTTCCAACCTGCTGAACGAGTTTGGGTGAAAGAGTTCCTGCGGAAAGGCGCCCTGCAACCCAAGTGGACCGGGCCCTACACTGTACTTTTGACCACGCTCTCGGCCGTCAAAGTGAGGGGTAAGAGTGCATGGATACACCACTCACACTGTAAACGAGCACCCAAGGAAGCCGCTGAAACTAGGGAACCGGAGGAGGTAACCTCAGCAGAGGTTCCGGCTGTGTCTGATTCAGTCTTTTACCGGGATAGTGAAGACGACGACGAGGGGGAAGACGTGATATCTCTACAGAGACCCCCTCCACCACCGAACCAAGACGGGGCTGGCCCAGCAGGACAGGGAGAGATAGTACAGGGAAACCCACTGCAAGCAGAGCCAGGTGCCCCGCCGGACCCGGGACCTGAAAACGTAGACAACAGGGATCCTGAAAGACCAGCGCTAGAACCAAACGCTCCGCCAGACGTGGAGCCGGAACCTGGGCCAGACACCCTGCCAAACGTGGAACAGGCAGGTTTAAGCGACAATAACATTGTAATACAGGAAACAGCGACAGGACCTTTGACGACACAACATGCAACTCCTGGTGCTAGCGCTGCTCCTGTGCGAGGGCGGCCTGTCACTAGGCAGCAAACCGACAGCCTTAGACCCCGAGAACCATACACGCCTCCGACACCTCGACCACGAAAGGGGAAACGGGAGTGAGTTAGCAACTTCTTTACAGCGTAGCAGGAGAGGGGTACCAAGAGAGGTGACAGCAAGCAAATATGCAAATTTTGGGACAACCCATAACAAGGAGTTAGACACAGTAAGAGTCTTTTCAGTTAACCGTACCCAACCTTTTTCGTCAATGATTCCACACCCATTAGACATAAGGGTACCGCTGCTCCGACCGCAACAACTCATAGAAATACCCTGCATCCTAGCAGATGGGTCTAGTGACCTGGTAGAACGACACAAGGGCCTTACAGCCATCCTATGGTACCATTTACTAGCAGGCCAGGATCTCACAGTGGCGAGACAAGTAAAGAAGGGGTCCTCCACCAGACAAGGATATGAATGGGGCCAGCACGCGAGTCTGATAACTAGAATTCCACAAGTACCAGACGACACCCATTTGGCATACTATTGCCGCGTTCTATGGAGCAACCACACAGCACGGAGTAGTTGGATACACTTCACTGTACAAAGAAAGGGGCCACCAACAAGGCCCCCGAATACCTTTGTAGCCCTAACCACAGAGATAGCAAACATTGAGAACCGGAGTGAGTGCTGGGTGTGCCTTAAACCACCATCTGGCCTCGTCACCGGACTTCCTCTTTTCGTACTACCATTAACCATCTTCAATCATGTAACCGGACCAGTAGAAGGGCTCGAAGCTAAGACCTCAGCCCGTGGTTATACACAACGGGTCTATGCAGGGAAGAATCCGAGTGCTAATGTAATGGTGGTACCATCTCCCCTATGGGTAGAAAACACCAGGGGAGCGGTCTGTTTTACAGGACAGGGAGCAAACAGAATGGGAAAGTCAGAATGTGAGATTCAACTTCCCCTCCCGAAATCAACTGACCAGGAAGTCATCGCTGTTAACCCGGACACCCAGGTAGAGGAGCAAGTAACATTCACAATAAAAGCAGCCTTACACCATGACAACGGGATGATCCCGCCAAAAGGCATTCACTTGGTCTGCGGGGACAAGGCTTACCCCTACCTACCGAAAGGGTGGGAAGGGAGTTGTTATTTAGCTTCAGTATTTCCGGACAGCAGGATTAAGACCACTTTTTACCCTACCCCTGCACCACCACGGCATCGACGCAGCGCATCAGAGACAGGGGATCCAGAGGGATGGGCCGGTGTATCAGAGCGCTTAGGGGTGATCAAAGGCACCTGGTGGGAGAAGGCTCTTGGCTTTTTCATGCCACATGCCGGTACTACTATTAATAGCATTAGGTTAGATGAGCTTTCACAAGTTTTGGAATATTTAGGTAATGTAACCATGGCTTACTATACAGAATTAACAGAGATGTTGGTATCAATGCGCGCTATGGTAATGCAGAACAGAGTAGCTTTAGACATGCTTATAGCAGAGCAAGGAGGGGTATGCGGGATGATTGAAGGAGAATGTTGCGTCTGGATTCCGGACCCGAAGGACATAACTAATCGTGCGGTGGCCCGAATTAAAAAGGTGGTGGAAGTTCTCACAAGCAATCGAGTGGAACGTGAGGAAGGTTATGCATGGTGGAAGTCGATCTTCCAGGGCTGGGGAGGTTGGTTGTTGCGACTAATAGGGTCAGTACTTTTAATCATTGTGGTGGTAATTTTTGGGGTGTTTCTAATCAAACTTCTCATTACCATTTGTTTGAAGAAGTGCTGCGCAGCGTCACCCCTCATCCAGGCCATTATAATAATTAACAGCGAACTCTCTGTTGAGGATGACTTGGCCAGTAATGGGGAGGGGGACGACCAGGACCTTCAGGGGGACGTCATACACGTGGACCTAGGCCAAGGTTTACAACCATTCCTCCTTGTTGAAGCAGATAACTAACCCAGGAGAGAGTGCGTGTCGTTTTGCCTTCCAGTGCAAGATGTGACTCCTGCGCTGGACGAGCTTACACCCGTGCCTTGAGTACTGCTTTTGCTACTTGCTTATGTATAATTGTTTAAACAATAGTATTACCACTGCTGCTAACATAGAACAGTATTACATGTTAATATGGTGTGGACTTAGCATTGAATTCATACACTGCAGCTTAAACGGGAGGCATGTGGCAGTGGGTAGGACAAAAGGGGCAAGACAATGGTAACAGAAGCTAACCTGAACCACCGGCAGTTGGGGACTTCTCATTTGGAGAATGTTGATGGCTATCCACGGCATTCGTAAATCCCGTTTGGCAGGCGCGGGGGCCTAGGGGTAGCTGCTACAGGAACCAAATAGGGGTCCACTCGGTTGGTGAGTCTCAGGTGTGGCTGGGTATGGTCAAAATATGACCAAGGAGGGAAACTGTTATGATGATATGCTAGGTGGTCATATTTTGGACCATTAGCTGTGTGTTAATCAGCTGTCAGGATTCTAACCTTGCTTGTAACTGTGCATTATTCAAACCTTGCTTTAAAATGTTGCTTTAAATGTTTCAGGCTACCAATGTTCCATGCACCCCACTGTTTTTGGACAGCGTCCAGCTGTTCCTGTTTCTTGGAAACTAAGCCCTTATCACCCTTCCTGTTGCTCTGTGGTGGTGTGCCCTTAGTGCGACCTTGGAGAGAACTGTGGAACTGTTCCTTCAGTGTATGCTGCCCACACATTCCTATTCTCAGTGATCACCAAAGCTTTGCCTTTGTTATCAGCAGGTGCTAGTGAAGGAGTGTAGGAAAGTTATTAGTTTGCAAGACTTGCATATCTGAGAGTTGTGTAGGTGGCTTGGAAACTGTGGTTGCATATCTGAGAATTGACCGATTCAACTTCCCCTAGGGCCCGAGGGAGGGGGGGAAAGAAGCCCACTGCCACATTTATTTCTTTTATTTCTTTGTTTCCTTATCCCTTAGCATACACTTTTAGTCCACACCCAGTTTTGCTTTTACACTTTTAGTCCACACCCAGTTTTGCTTTTGTGTGATTATATATGTGATGGTTTTGAAGCATATTCTCAATGTGATTCAGGGGAGCCTGACTGAAGGGTCACTGAGTCACATTCCGCATGCGTGTGGTCTTCGGAAATAAAACGTGTAATTCGAGGATCCTCATCTGACTCTGTCATCTTACTCGGCCGAGTGGAGAGTCATAACAATAACAATATTCATCAAAGCCTTTTCATAATCCTTTTCTTCCACCCACTCTAATTTACCATAAGGCAGAGATTGAGACATTGCCCATCCATACAAATTATTAGCATCAAAATAGATCAAATAATTACGATCTTTTCAGTATCATAATTTGGAAGATATTTATTATTTGCTTTAGCATATCTTTTTGAACATACTTGTGATATTCCACCTCTCTTAGACTTCTCAATCATCAAAAGCATATCGACATCACTGATTAAATCTATATCTTGTTTTGTCATTTTCAACATTGCACTCCAAGCTAAACCAGGAGCTGTGAAATAGTGGGCAGGATCTAATCCATAACAATTTTTATGATGACAGAGTGATCTCAATGCTTCAAACACATCAGCTAACAATAAACATCTGTTTTTAGATACAAATCATTATATTCTCCAAGGTTCTTTATCTTAAATATTTTCCAAATTTCTTGTGCGTGTTTATATTCCTTATCACTTATCTCTTCTTCATAAAGGTTATTATAGAAACTATATTTTGAACGAAGTTGTGTTTCTTTAAAGATCATAAATGAATCCATATAATCATAAGGATAAATTCCCTTACTTGTAAGAATTTTCTCTTTACTTTGAATTTCATACCTTGTTTGAATTTCCTCTCAAGTTAGAATTCCCTCTTTAATCAGAATTTCCTCTTTAGTTAGAATTTCATTCATTGTTTGAATTTTCTTTATAATGAGAATTTCATCTTTAGTTAGAATTTCTTCATTAATTTCCTCAGTAATTAGAATTTCTTCTTTACTTTGAATTCTCTCTTTAATCTGAATTTCCTCTTTCGTTAGAATTTCCTCTTTTGGAAAGAATGAATTAAGATTTGGAAAAGACCCCATGGAGCTTAGATTTGATGATAGGTAGGCTCATGGTGTTCCCATAAACTTGTAAGAATCTACAAAACTAATATGAGTTTAAGGTTTTGTGAATATCATTTTTGAAAATGAAATACACTTTTGACTTGTGTTTGTTATGGCAGAAATATTCCCTGGTGTTTTTGAAAGTTCATTTATAAATAGATGTGTATCATAGTTGACGCTGTTGTGAAGAAAGACTGGAATAAAAGAAGGAAATTTATAATTAAGATAACAACAGGAATGAGCGGGACCTCTGTATTTACCAGAAAGATAACAATGATCCCAAACTTTGGACTCCTCAATTTCCTTGTCACTAATATGACAGATATTGTTCTTTCTAGATTCTAATTTTTCTTCTTCGGTTAATTTCATCAGTTCATTTGTTTCTTTCAATAATTTAGCTGTTCTTGTACAATCATTTTCTAATCGTTTTACAAACTCTTGTGAAGCTTTTTTTCCACTATAATGTTCAAGTTTATTAAATTTTTCTCCAACAGATGATTTGATATAATAACAGAAACCACAAGGATTATGTTTTTTACATTTATTTGTATATGATTCTTTTGGACATGGAGAAACAGTATTTATCTTTTTAAGGATACATTCAAAATCAGCGTATATCACAAATGGGTGTATGATAGATTTATTATAATCTTCAAAAGAAATCTTTTCACCAGGTTTAGGCATTGTAATTACAGCTGATTTATGATAACTACAATATTTTGAATGTTGTTCTAATCGTTCATTTGTATGAAATGAATTAAGACATCGCTTACAAGGATATATTTTGTTTGCTGTTCTGAATACCTGAGAAGAGATTAATCTTGATAAATTATTGATTTATGTATAATGTGAATTCTTTCCAACATGAAAATATAAAAGATCAATGTGTGTTTCTTCATTTTTATAGTTGTTTGAAATTTTTAATATTTGAACTTTGTTTATATCTGTTAATCCATATACATTAATGGAAAGATTATTCTTTTTCTCAAATTTAGGAATATCTGTTAGTGGCATTGGGAATTTGAAATCTTTAATGTCCAAGGTATTCTCATATATCATATATTGTTTTACTCTTTCTGAATTAAAATTTGGTGGATGTAAGTGAGCAAGAACAGACCAGAGAAAACATTTATTATGATTGCTCTTAATATTAACAAATGCCTTCTTTAGTTTTATTTCTTTTGGTAATTCAATATAAGAAGAAGCTTGAAGAGGGTTTGATTTTAGAATGTGTATATCTAAAAAGATGATTTTTTAAAACATTAAATCCACTTCCTACCACTGTATTCTCAACATCCTCCTCTTGTCTTGATAGTTCTTCATAAACCCCACTATTCAAAAAATCTTGAAATGATGTTATAAAATGAAGATCTGTTCTCATATAAGAAGTTTGTTCTTCATCTTGTCTTTTCATATTCATTTTCACTCCCATATAAAACTTTAAAGTTTTTATTTCTTTTAATGTCTTTTTAATAACTTTTTCAACATCAGGTTTTACTATTTAAATTGATTCAGCTATTGATGATGGACCGGGTTCTCCAAATTGAAATATCCTTATTTTTATATGCCCTTTAAATGCCTCATCAGTGTTTTCAATATAATAGTCTCCCTTTACTTAAAACTCATTTTTCTTGTGTTTTTGTGATTGAAGGTGATTCTTATTACTACTCTTCAAAACATCCTTTGAGCAGATATCACAATGTTTTCTTTCCAACTCAAGAGGAGATATTTGATGAAATAGATTAAATGTGTGTTTGTTGGTTTCAAGGTGTTTTTTATAATGTTTATATTCATGATTACAAACATCGCAGAACGTTGTATTCACCATATTTATACAATAAAACTTTGCTTAAACTAAAATTTTCTTGATGAAAATTTCGTTTAATTTATAGGTGAATCTGTGCTTAAAACCATTTTATCCTCCAACTTTTTTCACTGAATAAATACAATGTTTCAAGACACAAAAGACAAGTTTCAATCAATCTCTCCATTTGTAAAAGATACTGAGAAATATGTCAAGGTTAAGATAAATATAACAACTATTGGATAAAAACAATTATGGTGAATAATATGAGTTCTTCCATTTCCTTCAGTGGAAGGGCTTTTAGTATACCTGGAAGAACATCAATTAAAGTATCTCTAACAAAAGTTTCTCATCTCATTCAGGTAATATATTCAAAACTAGAAAAAGCAATGAAACAAGAAAAACTATCAAAAAATAAAAACCTTATGGAGGAAGCTTTAGAAAGAAAAGATAAGACCATCTGTAATTTGCAAGGAGAAATTTGTATTTTTTTCAACAAGATATAAATCCTGATGAAATAAAAGATGTTAATATTTCAGGTGAAATGACATTTCGTTCAATAATAGTTAAGGATCATTTTAAAATTACCTTTAATATAAAAAAATGTTGTAGTTGAATCTGGTAATGAAAAAAAGTATATAGATATCAATGGTAATGTTGTTTCTACTTATTAAATATGAGTCAAGATTCGACTCAAGATTTTGAAGATTATGATAGTTTAATATATGATTCTGAAGATGAACTTTAGTTTCAGTTAAGTTTTACTTTATAAATATTGTGACGTCCACGGGACTTGAACAGTCCCGCCAATGTAGAATGAGCCGAAACGATGGAGGCGGTTTATTTATTTTAACCCAAACATGGCTGTTCTAACCGCTCTACCGCAAACGGGACGAGGAAGGTGGCACGAGTCACTTTTCACTGAGTTGATGATGTTTATTTGTTTTTATTATTAACCAGAAATAACAAGACTCGGCAAGAAGAGGGATCCGGGGCGATTCGACGGGATGGTGTGGGATCGGGCGTGGGGAAAACAGACAATTCCAATGAATATACAATTCTCAAACCCTCTAAGGCGCCAAGTACACACACACACACACACACACACACAAAACGTCGCTATTTTTGGTGGTCAGGCTGGACCGTGGTGTGGACGCAACTGTCCCTGGATCAGCGTCGGACGAGCTGGCCTTGCTCTCGTCGGGGGGGGGGGGCAGGAGAAACCGTGGTGCTGTCGACCTCCTGGTCCTGGCCCAAGTCCGCTCACAGCCGCCAGGGAACCAGTTCTGGCACCAAATTGCGAGCAGGAGAGGGAGGGAGGTCCGCCCACCATTCGACCCCATATTCCGAGTCAGCAGAACCCCAGAGCCAACCAAGGTGAGGCACGAGGCTCAGCAAGGCTCCAAGACACGATGAAGAACACGATCGAATCAGCACAACAACAAGCACGCTCTCCGCGCAACAGCCTCCACACCAAAAAAACACGATCTTTTTGTCCCGATCTTCTTCCTCTTCCTTTTCGACCCCGAACAGAACCTTTTTATCCTCCCGTCCTCGTCACTTCCAATCGAGCCGTTTTATTGGCCCACCGCCGTCGCCCTACGCCAATCGTGATCACGGGGCGGAGCCATATGCAGCCCTGGCCTGTGACGTCACGGCCAGCCTCCAGGGACTACTAAAAGGGGTTTACGCAGACACACTTACCCTATCCCGTGTCCCTATCTAATTACGTGACAATTATCATTTCCCCCTTGAAGAAATGAACATTTACTAGACAACTTATCACCACTGAATTGCTACTTATTACATCGAGATCCTGGTAAACTCGAACAGCATGGCATACCTAATTAAACATCCTAATTACCCTTTGAATGCATACCCCCCCCCTCAAACGTAACACTGCCCCCTCCTCTGGTACCGCAGCTCCTGCAAGGTATATCACAGGCGCTACCGTACCAGCCTTAACACTGACTGACTCACACCTAATTAACCTAACGAAATAAAGTAGGAGGGGCAATGGGCAGCGAGTCGCAGCTAACTTACCTATCCTGCTTAATGTACTACCCCCTTATGGCCTTATCCTCGCATAAACAATCATTGGGGTTTTTTTTTTAATTTTATCACATGATAGCAATGAGCGAAGTTGCACTCCATCTTCTGGATCATTGTTCTTGCCCAGCACTCTTCCAGTGATCTGGGGAGGGGAAACAAAAGGTTCCACAAAAACACAACACTTATACTTTACATTCCTACTCTAAGCCTTAACGACACTATTCACAGGATATTTACACTTGACCGCCTCCCATAGTGGATGCTAATAGACCCAGCGTTACCTGGGGAGCCAATTTTCAAATTTGCTTGCCCCAAAATTATGCGGACATCATGCCCTTGCTGCACATGTCAAGTTGTGCGGGATCGAGTGGGACTCATACATCTTCACAACACTCACACCATGGTCATCATCACATTTCTAGGTCATGGTCCTCATTTTAATCATGCCGGCTGAATCCCGTCGTGGCCGTGGGGTGGGTTACCACAAGATGATGGGGGCATCTCAGGTGCAACCATGCCCACAGGTAAGCTTTAGTCCAACCCGGACGTTTCTCCGCCCCGCTCCCTTTGATTCCCTCCCCCCTGGTAGCCATCAGCTCTAATCCCGTACAACACTCTGGAAGGGGTCTCACTGGCTCCTCTGGCCTTCCTGGGTCGCCAAGGTCCTACCCGCCTTGGTCGCCCAACCAGACCCTCTCCCAGTTGCCTCCAGACACTGTCACCATTAGCCACCAGGTGGTGAATCTCCTTGAAGGGGGTCGCAATTCACGCTCACCGTGAGCTTCAGCAATCCCTGTGGACAAGCACATAATGCCCACCCACAAAACCCACATGACTCCCCCACCCCATCGGCCTTACATGTGACACCTGCATTTCTAACACTTCACCGACCATGACCTTCCCTGTTACCACACCATGTCCAATAAAAAATCAATGTGTGCACCATACATTTCACTTCTTAACTTAAAACAACTCAAACAGCACTTCTCACCCAATCCACGCACCAGCCATTGGACAGCCACTTGTGCCCGCTTTGTTACCAATTACCCACTGTCCCGATTGTCACTCTAAAACCCAGCAGAACTTACAAACACATGCCAATTTTCCCACAATTCATTTTTTTCCACCAAAGGAGGGCACTTCGCCACAATCTCAGCACCCGAGCATGGCCGTATATGCTCAGCCCAATCTAGTCTCCCCGACCCCCAACAGTGATCTCCGGACCCGACCTATGAAAGGGCACCTTGGATAGACCTGGTGGTTCAGCAGGAGGATTCACCCTCTCCGAGTCTAAAAGTCTATTGGAGGGTCCCTCCATCGCCGGGTACCAGCAATATCGTTGCATGTGTCCTCTTCGCCCGCACCGGAAACAACTCCCCATAAAAGGCCCCCGTGGATATCGGTGTAATGTCTCTTCCGGTTCCGGACCCCCTCGGCCATAATCGAATTGCTCTATTGGCTGGGCTGGACCCCGCCACTTTGGCACCCCAACTACCGAATTACCCCTTGTCAAACTTAACAGTTTCTGGCAAATTTCCTGAAACATTTGGGTAATGCCAATTTCTCCCAGCCCCCCTCCATGTTCCTGAATATCTGCCTGTCGGATCGTCACCGATGGCCTCTCGGGCACCCGACCCGGCCGACTCCACGAGGCCAGCCTGGCTGCGCACTCGGCCGTTCGGTGCACGGTGGGTGGATCCTGTACTCCACTAGCGCTCGGACCTCAGGGTCAGGAAGAGCAGCTAAAAATTTCTCGAGTGCCAGTCTGTCCCATGCCTCCACTGTAAGGTCCCGATACGTGATCCTGACTGATTTGTAAATGTCCTGTGCCAGCTCCTGCACTGTCTCACCCGGCTTTAATCTGCGGTGCTGGAGCTGGGCCCGCACCAGATCACAGTTTGCCGCGAACCCAAACCGACGGATCAACGCCTCGCAAATGTGGGAGCTGGTCAACATCCCCTCCGCGATCACGTTTAACACATCTGCGGCTGGTCCCCGCAACGTTGCCACCAAATTCCATGTACGTTCCCGCTCATTCCACCCATTTAGTCGGGAAATGCATTCAAATTGCGTCAGAAAAGCTTCAACGCTCCCTGACCCATCGAAATTTAGCAGGGGGATCATTTTTATGGTGGCCCGCTTCTCAGTTTCTCCCTTGTCCGAATCCAGCCCAGGGATCAAACACCCTTGTGGCTGCGTATCCAATTTCGGAGCCCACTGTGGCCAAAGATGTTTTGTGGTGAGGGTCTCATGGGTCAATTTTGCCTCCTGTTCCAAACGTTGAATGGACCGATTCACCTCTTCCCGCAGGATCTTCTGGGCCCGCACAACCTCCTCCAAGGCTCCGTCGCGAGTTTGTCGCTGCTCCTCAACCAACCCGGACACTCTACTTACAAAAGACGGCTCTACCAGGCCTTTATCCAAGACTTCATCTTGGCTCATAATTTTATCTTGTTCGTCCAAACGAGCCTCCAATCCTTTTACCTCCTCCG
Organism: Eptatretus burgeri; assembly: GCF_056783735.1. Taxonomy (NCBI): domain Eukaryota; kingdom Metazoa; phylum Chordata; class Myxini; order Myxiniformes; family Myxinidae; genus Eptatretus; species Eptatretus burgeri. The sequence continues at coordinate 37,604,290 of NC_140965.1, forward strand.
CCAAATTCATCCCTTGCTTCCTCAGCTCTCCCCACTCTTCTACTTGCAGCTGCATACGAGCATCCACACAGGCACGATGACGCTCCAGGGTTTCATCCACTTTATCAACCCGAATGTTCGTTGCATCAATTTTATCTACCAATTTTTTTCGTATATTTTCCCCCTCCAATGTAATTTCTACCTTTGTTTCCTCCAATCTATCCTCGAATTTGCTTTGTATTTCTCCCAATTTAACATCCACACACTCCTGCATCTCAGTTTTCATTTTGTCCATCTTTTCCCCCAATTCATCCCTCATTAAATCAATCCGTGCACCCAACTGTTCCCCCATTACCCCCAATCGATCCGCCATTTTTGCCCCCTGTGCTGTAATTGTACTCATTAAACGTTCCAACATTGTCCAGATCGTCATCGTGCCGGTTTCTGGCGCTGCCGGCTCCGTTACGGGCGATGAAGCACGGTCCACGCTCGGAATGGGGGAGGTTCCAACCCTACCCCGTCTCTCCCTTCTTCCCCCGACTCGCTGCCAGATACGTGGCCTTCCTCCTCAAACATCTGCACATCCGCCATGGTGCAGAAGTCCCGTTTGCCGCCAATTAATTTAAATTTGAAAAATCCTGCCAAAATTTTCCCGCGCTCGCGCGCTTTTCTGCAGTAATTTTGTATTCCAATTCGTGGCGAGATTTTAATCTTGGTATATTCTCCCGATACCAAATATAATTTAGAGGGGTTCGAACATCCCACTCCTGACACCAATGTGACGTCCACGGGACTTGAACAGTCCCGCCAACGTAGAATGAGCCGAAACGATGGAGGCGGTTTATTTATTTATAACCCAAACATGGCGGTTCTAACCGCTCTACCGCAAACGGGACGAGGAAGGTGGCACGAGTCACTTTTCACTGAGTTGATGATGTTTATTTGTTTTTATTATTAACCAGAAATAACAAGACTCGGCAAGAAGAGGGATCCGGGGCGATTCGACAGAATGGTGTGGGATCGGGCGTGGGGAAAACACAGACAATTCCAATGAATATACAATTCTCAAACCCTCTAAGGCGCCAAGTACACACACACACACACACACACACACACACACACACACACACACACACACACACACACACACACACACACACACACACACACACACACACACACACACACACACACACAACGTAGCTATTTCTGGTGGTCAGGCTGGACCGTGGTGTGGATGCAACTGTCCCTGGATCAGCGTCGGACGAGCTGGCCTTGCTCTCGTCAGGGGGGGGGGGCAGGAGAAACCGTGGTGCTGTCGACCTCCTGGTCCTGGCCCAAGTCCGCTCACAGCCGCCAGGGAACCAGTTCTGGTGCCAAATTGCGAGCAGGAGAGGGAGGCAGGTCCGCCCGCCGTTCGACCCCGTACTCCGAGTCAGCAGAACCCCAGAGCCAACCAAGGTGAGGCACGAGGCTCAGCAAGGCTCCAAGACACGATGAAGAACACTATCGAATAAGCACAACAACAAGCACGCTCTCCGCGCAACAGCCTCCACACCAAAAAAACACGATCTTTTTGTCCCGATCTTCTTCCTCTTCCTTTTCGACCCCGAACAGAACCTTTTTATCCTCCCGTCCTCGTCACTTCCAATCGAGCCGTTTTATTGGCCCACCGCCGTCGCCCTCCGCCAATCGTGATCACGGGGTGGAGCCATCCGCAGCCCTGTCCTGTGACGTCACGGCCAGCCTCCAGGGACTACTAAAAGGGGTTTACGCAGACACACTTACCCTATCCCGTGTCCCTATCTAATTACGTGACAATTATCATTTCCCCCTTGAAGAAATTAACATTTACTCGACAACTTATCACCACTGAATTGCTACTTATTACATCGAGATCCTGGTAAACTCGAACAGCATGGCATACCTAATTAAACATCCTAATTACCCTTTGAATGCATACCCCCCCCCCCCAAACGTAACAATATGCTCGACTTCCCTGATTCTCCAGATGACAAATTTGAGAATTGTCCTGCGTGTGAAAGACAGGGATTAAACACAGAGTCAAAAGCCTATAAACAATGTATATTCTGTGATTATCTTCTAATTAATGATAATAAAAAATATAAAAAGGAAAATAATTCTTTTAGATTTACTCCAAAAATGAATTACTTTACAAGATTGATTAGAGAAATGAATGTAAAGGATGAGGGTGATAACACACCTTTCCTTACAAGGGAAGAAACTGAACGTATTAGACAAATGTTCAAAGGATTGTTGTTATCTATTATTCATGGATGTTGTTTTCAGGGAAATATCAACACAAGATATTGCATAAATAAAATAATGATTATCTTGAAATTAAACCTGAACTTAGGATAAAATATCGAGTTTCTAAAAAAGCCAATAATAAATTAAATAACTTGTTTTCCAAATATATAAATTAATGATTTTTTACCCATTTGGGAAAATAAGATAAAATTTAACAATCACAAAAATCTTGCAAATTCATTAAGATGTCTCATGGTTGGTTCAAGCGGATGTGGAAAAACCTGCTTACTTTTGAAGATGCTCCTCACTCCCAACTTTTTAGATTATGATAATTTAATAATTTTCTCAAAGTCAAGTTTTCAACCAGAGTATCAATTACTCTCACAAGGTTTTAATGCTGGTCTTCAAAAAGAAGATATAATCAGTTTATTTAAACTTCAAAAAAACCTAAATTATTATAACAATGAAGATATAATGCAACTATTTTGTGATACACATAGATGTAAAAAGAAACCAAAACCGATAACTTGTATTCTTAGTGATAATACGGATGATATACCGTCTCCCCAAGATTTGGATAAATCAAAAAAGAACCTCGTTATCTTTGATGATTGTGTTAATGAGAGAAACCAAACGGTAATGGACAGCTACTACACAAGAGGGAGACATTCTTCTTGTAATTGTATTTATATATGTCAACCATACTTTCAAGTTCCTCGTCGTTCCCTCAGAAACAATGCTAATACTTTTATTTTATTCAAGTTAAATTCAATAGATATGAACAATTTTTGGAGAGATAATTGTTCTACTTTATGTAGTAAAAAGGAATTTGGGGATTACATGAAGCACATGACTGAAAAATATAAATATATTGTTGTGAAACAAGATGAGATATTAAATGATATTTTCCAAGAAGTAAATGGATGTGAAAGAAAGAGCAAGAAGATTCAAGGAACATCAAGAGTTGGTATCAAAGGTTGTAAAACAACAGGAAGACATAAAGAAGAAAGGCAGACAGAAACTAACAGTTAAAGAAGCAATTGAAAGAAAACAAGATAAAAACTTTTAAACCACTTTTACAAACTTCCAAAGAAAAAATTATAGATGTTTCCACAGTTCCGACCTTAGAATATACTCCTAAAAACGTTCAAATGATAAAAGATTTCAGTCAAATGACGGAGGAAGAATGAGAGCATATAGGGGAATTAGAATATGATGATAAAGGATTATATCAACAACTGGAAGAGATTAATCACCCCCCTGCTTATATTGTGAATGCTCTTCAAAACAATGAATATTCAGCGGAATCCAAAACCAAAGCAGGATTCATTCCAACAACAACCAGCAATATTTCATCGTGTTCAAGAAAAGGTATTGATATTTAATGATGAATTATGGTTCTTGGGGTCTGCTCAACCCGCTGTGAAACTAACCCCCCAGATTAATGTTTCTTCTCACAAAAGATGGAAGACAAGCTTCAACTGTGAGGAATGAATCAAAGTATTTTGATAAACCATTGAATAAGGAAAATAATGATAGAGTATATATTGATCTGCTGAACTCTGTTGATTATTGGGTTAGTCTTTCTGGTAAACGAAGCAAGAACGAGAAGGAGAAACACATTAATCAGGCTTTAAGTATCCTTGGTTCAGGTATTAGTTTTCTTCCAAATGACCCATCACAATTAGTTAATAGACTGTTATTGTTGTTGGGTCATAAGAAGGCTGGAAATAACAATTGTTTTAATGAAGCATCAGCCATTTTAGACCAGTTTATGAACACGAAAATAATTTATAAATCTCAATATAAAGACAATTTATCTCATATTAAATAAGATGAGAAGCACAATCCTGAGTTTTAATTTCACAACAAGCGACCACACATCTTCATTCCCATACCCACTACTACTTGAGACAACAAAAGAACATGAGGCGTCTTTATTGTCCATGGTAACTTATAACACTTTTAATATCACCAAGAAAAATGACAAGTTTAGTTATAATCCGGGAAGTGGAGACAAAATGATAACAGTTTCACCCGGAGCAGATGAAATTTGTGAAATATCTTCCGAAATTGCTCATCTTATGAAAGAACATGGTGATGAACCAAAATATATTGTTACAGACATTCAAAAACATACTTCAAAATTAACGATTAAACTTAAAAATAACTACAAGGTTGACGTCGCAATTGATAATTCATTTAGAGAGTTATTGGGTTTCTCCTCAAAAAAGATTGAAACTAAAGGGACGTTTTACAGTGATAATGTCATTCAAATATCCTCAGGAATATATTCGGTATTAATTCACTGTGATTTGATTGATGGTGCTTATAATGATGGAATAAAAACAAATACAATATTTTCATTCAGCGCATACTCAACCCCAATTGGTTATAAATTCAATATGGAACCAAACATTTGGTTTATCTCCCTGTGTCAGGAAAAACCATACACAGAGTAAATTTTAGGATAACCGACCAAGATAATCGTATGATTTCTTTTAATGGAGAAGTTATATCCATCAGAATTCACCGACGTGAATTTTTTCAATAAATAAATACAATGGTTATTGTGAGGAAACGCGAGTTGAGAAAATATAAAATAATTACAGGGGATGGGATGTTCCTTTCCCCATACTACAAGGGTGAAGGTATGTATCTTGGTAGAGGATACTATAAACCTAAGAGACAAAGGGGTGTTGGACATCAATTTAGAAGAGATGGGATAATTGATACTCTAATGGGTATTGGTTCAACTATTCTAAAATATAAAGATCTAATTGGTTCAACTGGTTCTGCTGTGGGAAATGTAGCAGGTGCTGTAAAGAGCATAAAAGATGCCCAGAAGGAATCTCATAAATTACAAGCAATAAAATAAATTAAGAAAGGCAAAACTCAGTTGTCTCCCCAAGAACGACAGAAAATAATTCAAATATTTGGTCAGGGTTTCAAAAGTTTTAACATCTTTTTTCCTAAATAAATAGAAATATGGAAGCAATTGATAGTATCAATGATTTGGATGATACCATTGTCATCTCAAACTCCACTGAAAAAGAAGATTACTTCAAGGTAAATGCAATAACTGGAACAGACTGGAATGCAAATGGTACAAAAAGTTTTGAAATAAATAATCAACAAACCTATTTGAATCTATCCGAAAGTTTCTTGTTGTGTAAATTTAAATTCACTAAGGCTGGGAATAACACAAATGCTACACTTGTAAATGATTTCTTCTGGAAAATGTTTGATAGTGTTCGTTTGAACATTGGAACACAAGAAGTTGAAGCGGTTGATTATCTCTCTGCTGTATCTGAAATGATGAAATTTACACGATATACATTCAGTGATAGAATGGGAAAGGGGGCTGTCGAAGGTTTTATTCATGATATGTCAACGGGAACAAGCACAGACCCTGGATATACTCAAAGGAAAGGAATGTAAACTGATGATACAAAAGCAGTTAATAGTTTTACTGTGGCAGTTCCTCTTGAAGGTATATTTGGATTTTTTGATCATGATAAAGTTCTGTATGGTCTTAAAATTAGATTTCAACTACAATAGAATGATAATGAAAATAGATTACTTTTTGGTATTTGTGCTTTTCGTGATCAGAATAAATTTGTAATTGATGAAATGAGTTGGTATATTAGTGAATATACTCCTAATCTTAAAACAAAAGAGATGTTGAATAGAAGACTTAACTCAAAGAAACCACTCAGTGCATCATACCTCAAAAGAAGATGTCAACACGTTAAACTAAACCAAACCACTTACACGTGGAATTTGGGTGTTCTGGAAGGAAAGCTACGATATCTGTGGATCATTTTATAAAAACCAAATGGCCATACTGCTACTGATAAGAATAATGCATTGAGTGATAATGCGAAGGAGAAACAACTTTGTGTTTCTCTTAATGGAACATTTTATCCACGAGATAGATTGGAAATTAATTGGGAAAAAAATGATTATGCTGAAGCATACAAGTCTTACCAAAAGGTGTGTGAAAGTAATGGAAATAAAGAACCTATTTTGGATATGACAGCATTTATAAGTTTGTATACAATCTATGCGTTTGACCTGAGTGCTCAAAAGGAAACTATAAAGTCTAATCGAGTGGATACTTCCCTATATATTGAAAGAGGAGAGAGTGAAGAAGTTGATGCATATTCTTTGCATTTGGAAGAAACAGAATTACAAATTAATACAGATAATGGTGTTATGATTAGTCTCATAAATTTTTGTTAAATAAATGAGTGGCAAAGTACCAACTGGGGTATATGTTAATCAAATCAATCTTCATAAACTATCATCTTGTGTTCAAAATCAAAAGACTTGTACGATTAACGTCAATACAATTCAGAGAAAAGGAGCAGTATGAATTGATGTTTTGCTCACAAGAGAACAGGTTAAAATCTTGAACGATACTGGCTCACTGAAAATTAAAATGACAAAACCAATGTTGAAAAAATATTCAATAATATAGATGAGTGGAGGAGTTCTCCCATTTCTAATTCCTATATTTGCTGGTTTAAGTGCGGTTGGAGCATTGACTGGTGGTATTTCAACAGTGGTGAAAACTGCCAACGAAAGGAAGGCTCAACTCCGGGGTCAAAAAGGATTGGAAAGACATAACAAAGAGTTGGAGAAACAAATTAGTGGAAGTGGTGTAATTGTAGATTTTGCTGAAAAACTTGAAAGTCTGCCTGATAAAGCGAGATTGTTAGTTGGAGACATGCTTTCTTCTATCGCACAAGCAGGTATAAAATTAACTAAAAGGGGTAATGGATTATATCTTTCTAATAAATAAATGACCATTGATGAGTGGTTTAAAGAATTTGGAAAGAATACAACATCAAATTTACAACTTGTCAAATATTGTAAGAAATTAAAAATTCATAATGTAGTTATTTGTATGAGAGATGAATTAACAAATGTGCCTAAACATACAAAGAATATTATTATGAACTTCGAAGATAATAATGGAAATGGTTCTCATTGGGTTTGTATTTTTAATAGTCAAGACAAATATTATTTTGATAGTTTTGGTCTTCCACCACCTGTTGAAGTCATAAAATTCTTACAGAATGGTGTTTATCAAACACTTCAAGTCCAAGAATTAAATTCCAAGTGTTGTGGTCAACTATGTCTGTCTAAATATGTTATTTCAACTCAACAAAAATATAAAATTTTATGACATTATTTTTAATCGAATATATATGACTTATGTTGGTATAGAAGGTTCTATCTTTGGTGTATCCCTTTGGTGTATCGCTCTCTCGCTCTCTCGCTCTCTCACTCTCCTCCTCTCTCTCTCCTCCTCCTCTCTCTCTCCTCCTCTCTCTTACCTCCTCTCTCTCTCCTCCTCTCTCTCCTCGCCTCTCTCTCTCCTCCTCCTCTCTCTCTCCTCCTCCTCTCTCTCCTCCTCCTCTCTCTCTCCTCCTCTCTCTCTCTCCTCCTCTCTCTCCTCCTCCTCCTCTCTCTCTATCCTCCTCTCTCTCTCTCCTCCTCTCCCACACTCCCCTTCTCTCTGTCTGCCTGTCTCCATCTCCGGACATGTCCGGATGGTGTTCGTTTCTGGAAGCGTCCGGGCGTTGTTTGTCTCTGGACGCGTCTGGGCGGTGTTTATGTTTGGACGGGAGTTTGTCTCCAGGACGTGTTTATAGTATGACCGGTAGAAAATGAATTTCAGACATTATTTTGTTTCCATCTTCACTGTTATTCTATGCAGAATCATTTCAATGAGATGGTAAGAATCATAATTATTGCTCCAACACACGTTTGCCCTCTTTTACTCTCAAATCACACTATCTTCCCTTCCACACACACAGACAGACAAAAATCTATTTTATATTGTCGAAGATTCAAGGAATATCTTGAAAAAGGCTACAAAACTAATCTTCATTTACCTCCTCGTCTTCAACATCAACTCATCGACTCCCACAAAATACTGACTCTGGTCCCCCCACCCCATTTTGTATTTTTTTTCCATGTAATGTGACAAATATCTTTGACCGTAATTTGTTGATAAAAACAAATGCAAGTTCGTTGTTAAAGCATTATCAATGTTGGAAACTCTTCCCCAACACAATGTGAAAATTCATACTCAGGAGCTGGAAGAACCCTTTAAACAAGTAGTGATGTCATTGGAGAACTTCCTTCACTCTTTCTTTACATGGCAAAAGCAGTGTTCATTGGTGTCAATGAAATGTCCTTTCACTCTTTGTATTGTAAACACGGTTATAAATGCTAACTTTGGTTGTCAGAGTTGCTGAAAAGAAAGGACATGGCAAATTTAACCAGACTTGGTATTGTAATGGTTTAAGCATCTGCTCTGAATCTGGGTGGTCGAAGGTTCGAACCCTGACCGAGTCATACCAAAGGCTTTAAAAATGGGACGTGCTGCTTTCTTGTTTGATAATCACCATTTTAAAGAAAAGAGCATGGACAAATAACCACAGCTTGTGACAACCATTGTGTAGCCTTGATGGCCTTCTCATGTGTTGAAGTTCCTTGCAAGAGAACATTTTGGTGAGTACGCACACATTAGTCACAGCCAAGGTGTTTGCAGTGAATTATTGTCACAGTGTGTGTGAAATGAAGTCTCATGACAAACCACTCACTGCACTTCAGCTGACACCAGTAGTCGGAAAATTAATGTTGGTTCTAGGGTGCTCCCACTTCCCCATTGACTTAAATATTAAACAGGTGAATAACTATTTGACTGGTGCCAATAAGGAGGAGTAAAATTTCATCAGCTGAAGAAATTGTTAGTTCTCATAACACATCATCTATGTTTTAGTACCAGGTGACCCCAAAAATTTGGTCCCAAGGAAA
>NC_140965.1:37613873-37698873 GCF_056783735.1 Eptatretus burgeri
CCCCGCCTCCAGGCGCGTCTGTGTGGAATTGAGATATGCAAATTCTAGGATCAGGGGAGATTCACGCCCCTTTTCCTTGTCCAATGGGCGAGCGTGGCTCCGCCCCCGAGGCCATCCTGATCCGGAAATTTGCATTTGGGTTCTCCTGCCGGCCTATAAAACGCCGAGCAGAAAAGCAGAGTTTGAGTGGCAGAAAAGCGAAGAGTTTTGGGGCAGAGAAAAAGAAGTTGTTGCGCAAGAGTTGTTGTTGCGAGTCAGTCAAGTCGGGTTGGAGCGCGGAGTGGAGTCGGGAGGCGAGGGCATCCAGGTGGTTTTCTGCAGTTGGCTGAGGAGAATTGGGGGAAGGGTCCGAGGCAAGGAAGACGGCGGTCGGCAACGAGGTCGCGGTGGAATCGCTCGTCACGGGACCCAAGCAAGCCAGCTATACTCTTTCCCCAGAGCATCAATAATTCCCCCTTTCCCCCGCGCTGAGATAGTGCGAAAAGGGGGCCCCGTTCCCACCCCACTCCAAGCGGTGCCAACGAAACCCGCGAAGGAGCACGAAGTCGGGGCACCGCCGTGCTGCCACATTTGCGGCTCATCACGAAGACGCGGGTAGGACCCACCCGGTCTCGCGGACCTGAACGCTCCTTCAGGTCCCGCACAAATATTGGCCCACAGGCCCCTTCTGCCCCCTTGTCTTTGAGGCTGGCCTTTTCTTTTGCTTTTGAGTAAATGTGTTGTTGGCGCCGTCTGTAAAGTAAAACTGTGTAGGTGTTGCCATGTGTACGCGTAGTCGGTTGTAGATCTGCATTGTTGTTTTTGTTTTAGTTGCTTTATATGTGCATTCTGATGACTGTTTGACTATATGTGTGCTCTCCGTGTGCCGCGGAAAAAATGTGCCTTATCTTGAACTGTTTTCCCGTTTCGCTTCGTCTTTTCTTTAATTGAATCTCCATCTTGCTTCACGTAACGGGTTCGCTGTGGGCTTAATACGCCCGATAATTAATCGGAACCGTCGAGGCCGACGATAACACCCCTCGGTTATCCCGATAGCACGGAACGGATCGCTTAAGCGGCCCGTGTCCGGAGTCGACCTTCGGCGAGGTGCGATCGCCCGGTCTACCATCCGCGTGGGTACTTAGGTAGGCCGAGTTTGGCGAACAACTCTATCCCACGTGGGTGGCCGATTGGCACGATCGTGGTGAGGCCGAAAGGCCCACCCGTGACTTGCTCCCAGCGTTAGTCCGAGAGGGTCATGACAGAATTGTCCGTTCGGTGGGCAACGTGCCGCGATTAGAGTCACGTGGCCGTTCGCACGCCAGCAGGCGCGAATTCGCAACAATATATATATATATATATATATATATATATATATATATATATATATATATATATATATATATATATATATATATATATATATATATATATATATATATATATATATACACTGAAACAAAAACGGTGGAATATTCGACCCGACCACTCTTCCACCATCTGCTCTATACTTCCTCCTTTCCTTCCTTCCACTCCCTTTTACCTTATCACCCCCCAAACCCACCCATCCCCTGTTTATCTCATACTCCTTAATCCTCCCCTCTACAAACATACACAACAGAAATTATGAAAGGGAAAAAAAAGATTGTTAAGCAACCCAAAAAACATCGATATCGTTGTGAACTTTTGTCCAGCTTTTTTGTCCAGCTCCAGTCTGAAAATCGCTCATATTGTCAAGCTCATTTTGGTCATCACCAAATATTAGGAACAGTAAAACAAAGAAAATGTACTGTAATAGTTGAAAAAAAAGAAAACTTTGGATTCAATAGTTTATGACATGCAGTTAGTAAACAAAAAATGGAAACACCAATGACAATGTAAAGTCAATTCATAGGGTTTTGGGGCACCACGTGCGGCCAGTACGGCCTGCATGTGCCATGGCATGGAGTCCACCAGCGTTTGGAACACTGCAGGAGGGATGCCGCACCATTCTTCCGTGAGAAAGTCAATCAACTCACACCTGTTTGATGGAGGTGGAAAACGCTGTCTCATGCGTCATTCCAGAATATCCCATAAATGCTCATTTGGGTTCAGATCTGGTGACTGAGAAGGCCATGACATAGGGATAACATCAATGTCATGCTCATCAAACCATTAGGTGACCACACATGCTCTGTGAGTGGGGGCATTGGGGTTTCTCGTCTTGCAGCCATGCTCGCCATCATGAAAGGCAACAGGCTTGTAAAGCATTTTTGTACATAAGTCGAAGCATGCTGGGATGTTATTTGCTTAATTGACACATGGGCCACAACTGTGTGGAAGCAATTGCTTGGTGTTCCTCATTTACCCAGGTGTTTCCAGTGTATTTGGGAAAAATGTTACGAGAAATTTGTCAATTCTAACTCACATATGGTAGTTATCCTTCAGCCATTTAATTTCATTCCAGGCCTCAATACTTCTCTCACTGACCTCTTTGCTCGGAGGTCTTTAGAACTCTCTTTGTAAGGTTGAATATCTATTATATAATGTTTTATAAAATCACAACTAAGAAACCAATCCAGGTTGGTTGGTATACATTGAAGGACGTCATTTAACAAAAAAAAACAAAAAAACATTTAATGTACCTGTCAAAAGATTGAATGTAATTGAGCACTTATAAAAGTAATTTAAAAAGACAAAAATTTCTCATGATGGTCAGGAAAGCATTTACATTCGTATAGGTGTCTCCACCCCCCTCCCTTTCCCCACTTAATCTGAGGATCTCACCTTTTTCTTGAAGCAGCCTGGTTAGTGTAGAAGTCTGAGTGATTACATCATGCAACCATCCTATGGGGAAGAGCAACTTGGTGTGATTAAAGACCATTCATTCATGTAGTGTAATATGTGAGATTGCTTGCTTCTGAGCCATCTAACCATTATTTCCCTGTTGGGTGCAAATTTAAACGACGAATATTGTCATTCTGGTGCAGTGCCAACAAGGGCGCACTAAAGGTCCCTATTTGGTCAAATGTATAGTAAGTCCATACCCATTATTTTTTCTACTCCAGCCACCCTCCCCTAACTCACCCTTTTTCTGTGCAGCTTCTTCATTTTCCCTCCCTCTCTTCTTCTCCTCATCCTGTTCATTCATTCCATTGTTTGTTGCACCAATGAGTTGTCCCACTGCACCACAGTTAGAGAGTTTCCTTCTACCCTCCATCACTTCGCTATTCCATCAGCCGAGATTTTGCACACAAAAATATGTAAATCACATTACCCATACCTTTTACCTTCTGTTCAGCACTGCAGTTCATTGTGCCTTCCATTAACTTATGATCTAAATTCCTGTCCCATTGCCTGAAAGTCATCTCATCGGTCATTGTTGGCCACTTCACTCACACACTTCACAGCTATGCCAATTTCAGCCAACAATGCTACTTTCAGCCATGTCCTGCATACAAAAGAAAAAGAAGAGGTACTCCTGCACATTACCTGACTGCTGTGAGAAAAACATCTACTCTTCACTTTAACAGCTTTCTACACAATTTATGTGAAAAGGCATCACCAAGTCTATCCCACTCCCCTTTGGAAGTCCTTGTGGGTTATATAAATATATATATATATATATATATATATATATATATATATATATATATATATATATATATATATATATATATATATATATATATATATATATATATAACCCTTATTGGCCTTCTTGGGTTGCTTTATGCAACAACTTTGGCTTGAGGAGTGTGGGAGGTGTTAATTATTTTTATAATCCAAACCACTTGAGTTTAGTTGATTAGGTGAGATTTGATTGGCTATTCCCTCCATTCACAGGTGAGAGATGTGGGTAGGTCTTTATTATTTAAATATTGACTGCTTTTGACGTTTGCACGTGGTACATGCTTGTGAGCCTCAATGGTATTCAGTGCTGTCTGCGCTGTCACTGATGATTCACCAATATGGGATGAAACCGGTCAAGCAGCTGAGGGTATGTGCAGCATTGGGATTCTTATGTTTGTACTATTTGTTAATGTCTTTTCAGCTGTGGAGGAACTCTGGAAAGGGTTTGAAACAACAAAGAACTGACCTTGGTAGCCTTTCTTGGTTGCGTTATGCAGCTTTTTCAACTGGAAGAGCATGGGAGGATTCAATTTATTTATATATTCCGAGACACCTGGGTTTAGTTGATTAGGTGAGAGCTGATTGGTTATTTCCTCCATTCACAGGTGAGAGATGTGGGTGGGTCTTTCTTTATCATATAAATTGTTACGAATTTGGGAATTCGATCACACACAACATTCAGGTTCCTTTAGTCAGTTATGTCGATAAGTGCTTGTTCCCTAGATAGTTCACCTTCCATTGTTTAATGGGCAGAAATCGATTAAGTGCGCTGCAAGATTCAATTTAATAGTTAGGGAGCGATCATAACACAATGGAGACGCCCTCCCCCTCTTCTGCGAAGAGGAAGAAGAGCCCTCCTGTCCTGAATCACGGGATGTAAACAACTCTCTCCCACCCGTGGATGAGCGGGGGGGGGGGTATGGAGCACGAGGGCATGAGTTACGCTGGGAGCGGGGTAGGGGGCGGAGGAGGATAGGGAAGAGATTCTCTGCTGGTTGTTCAGTAGAGCTTCGGCTTCTGCTTGGCTCGGGTTAGGGAGGAGGCTTTTTGAAGGCTTTTTGCTTCGGCTTGGCTTTTAGCAGGCCTTCGGGTTCTGCTTGGTGAGGGTTGAGACTTTTGTTTCAGTGAGCTTCGGTTCTGCTTGGCGAGGTGGAGGCTTTTTGGAGAGCTTTTTGCTTCAGCTTGGCTTTTCAGCAGACCTTCGGGTTCTGCTTGGCTTGGTTCGCTTTTTCGGCTCGGAGTTCTTGGTTTGTGTTGTGAGAGGCTTTGTGAACAGCCCTTAAGATCATAAGGCAGCCACCTTAACCGTTAAGTCAACACCAGGCTTTAATGATTGAAATGAAATGAACATATTTACAAGGGGATGATGAGAATGGTTACCTGGGTCTCATCACTCATGATCCATCGCAAGCCTGCACGTTGCTCTTCTCCATTGAGAGGGTATTTACAATTCGAACATACGACCTGTTTTGGGGATCTTTGGGGCCACTTTGTGGTTGAAATGTGACACTTACTCAGATTTTTTGACTTAAAATCGAGTTTGATATATTACCGGGTTTTTTTTTTTCTTGACAAGATCGTTGCTGAAAAAGTTTTAGATGGATTCGGATGAAACATGGTGGACAGATTGGGCATGTGAGAAGGATGAACTGATTAGATTTTGATGAAGATCCACTTCCGGATCCAACTCGTATACATTTTTTAAGTGATTCTTCACCCTTGAGAGATAGGGCCAAAAATGATATATAGCATGATATCGCAAAAAGTTGTGGAAGGATTCGGATGAAACTTGCTGGATGAGTTGGGTGTATAGATGACAAGAAGAAGCCGATTAGATTTTGGTTCAGGTCCAGATGCAGATCTGGTCTATCAGTGGGATACAAAACGTGAACTGTCTGTTCAACCTGTTGGAGATATGCCCTCGTCCGAACGTCGTTGTCATGTTGTTTTTTAAAATTATATTTCAGGGTGAGGGTGACTGGTGAGGCCTCACTGTCTATCTGCTGGACGTTGAGCAGGAGGACCCATCTTCCAGAACCGGTTGTTGGTAAACATTAAAGATCTCATGATGTCTTTATCGAAGTCAATGAGTTATCACCACCACCCTGACCTAATTCCAAATTCATGCCACTTTCAGTCGAATTTCATGCCGAGCCAGTTGCTTTGCAAAAGACCTGGGGTCAAAACATTCCATTGTCGACCCCACAATAAGTAGGGAACAATTGATCCCATTAAAGAAGTAGCAGCACAAGAGTAGTTATCATCCCCAAGTGGAAGACATTTTCTGGCTCATTCTCTTTATTCTCAGCTTTCAAAGTGAGAATCCATCAATACCTCATCTCTATTCATGATCTATCAAACGTTTTGTTATCCTTTATATGTTTCTGTGTTTTAATGAAGTACTGTACAAGGTGCTTTTTTGTATGCACAGTCAAGGTTCATGAAAGAGGTAATACCAGTACACTTAACACATCAGAATGCAACAGGACACAAGAAACGAGAGAGAGAGAGAGAGAGAGAGAGAGAGAGAGAGAGAGAGAGAGAGAGAGAGAGAGAGAGAGAGAGAGAGAGAGAGAGAGAGAGAGAGAGAGAGAGAAAGAAAGAGAGAGAAAGAGAGAAAGAAAGAGAAAGAAAGAGAGAGAAAGAAAGAGAAAGAGAATGAGTGAGTGGGGGGGGGGGGTAAGGGGGGCAGGAGAGGATGCGTGGAGTGGACAAGATTGGTGCAGAAGAAAACTCCAAGGAGGAAAAACTGGAAATTTGGAAGGAGTGATTGGTATGGAGGGGGAGGGGTGGAGGTGGTTACCGAGGGCAGAAAAGATAATGGTTTTGGATTGCAGATAAATTGAGATGGTGTTGAACATCTGTATTTGAAGACTTGGAGGGAAGAATGAGTTTGAAGATCACGTGAAAGTTTGTTCCACAGGTGGGAAAAAGAGGAACAAATGAGTGGAGGTGAGCAGTGATCCTAGATTTAGGTAGTTTCACTACAAGGAGGTTAATGGTCGATTGTGTGAGCCCTGCAGAAACCTAGGGGGGAGGGAGGGGGAAATGGGGGGGGGAGAGGTTCAAAGCGTGGAAAGAACAGAGGGTGCAAGACCAGAAAGGAGGCTGTAGAAGACAAAGAAACCACCGACCTGTCTGCGATGACGAGGTGATAGGCCCACAGACTCATCTTCTTCGCAGGAGATTTCAATAGTCTTGTAGGCCTTGGCATTCCATGGCATAAAGCTGAGCAAGATACGAGGCAGGGGAGCCAGCCCAGAGGGAAGAGCAGTACCCCATAAAGCTGTGGATAAAAGCCTTGTCGGTGGATAGGAGTTCAGGTGTACCAAGGAAGGACTTTATACGATGGAAGATGTCCAGTCTGCAGCTGGCTTTGGAGGCCAACTTTGAAATGTGGTTTGCCCAGGAAATATCGTGACTGATAGTGAGACCCAAGAGTTTTAATGACTAAACCTCATCAAGAGGATTGTTAAGAAAGTAGATAGGAGGGTTTTCCAGACAGCCCTTTCAGAGAGAGTTACTGAGAGTGTGAGATTTGTCAGGATTGAAAGACATTTTCCAAGTGTTTGACCAGCTTGTGATTTTGTCAAGTTCTGAAGAAAGGGAAGAGGCTGCAGCTTGCCTGTCTGAAGGATGAGGGATGTCACAGCAGAGGGTGGAGTCATATCAAATTGATAAAGGGGATTGCCCAGGGAGCCAGAGAGATCATTTATGAAGATCAGGAATAGGACTGAGCCCAGAACACTGCTTTGGGGCACTCCAGTCTTGAGAGGGAGAGGAGATGAAAGGGTTCTGTTGAGAGCCACATGTTGGTTATGACAGTGGATGAAGTGAGTAAGCAATTTGTGGATTTGGACTTGGTTGCCATAGGCAGATTATTTGGAGTGCAAGGCAGGATGCCCGACTGTATCAATAGCATGAGATATGTCCAGATAAATGGTTTACCCAAAAAGACTCATAGCAGTTATTGATAAACCCAGTACTGACCGAAGGACTGAATACTTTTTGCATCCAGTGAATTTTGATTTGAACATGTTTTTTCCAGGTATTCCTGATTTGTAATCTCCTTCAACTATAACAGTGTTTCGTTTTACCTCTTCAGTTATGAATAAAAAAGTTCATTTGGAAAAACTGTTTTTACATGATTCATAATTCATCTAAATGTGGCATTATTGGAAGGGGGTGAAGACTTTTGCAGGCCACTGTAGATTCCATGACCTTTCTGATGATTGGAAGTAAGCTGATAGGTCTGTAGTTTAGGGATCAGCTTTTACACTTTTTTTCGCTGACTAATCCTTGGAGGCATGATGTTTTTGGGTTTTCTGTACGTCCGTTCATACGTACATGTGTCCGTCCATGCTAATTTTCTCTGTTTTTTCTGTTTTCTCTGCAACCGCTTATCTGAATGACATAAAAGTTTCATCTATGGCTAAATTGTATGTGGGGGGGGGGGGTGATGACATAAAAGTTTCATCTATGGCTAAATTGTATGTGGGGGGGGGGGTTGATAACGTCATCAATCACGTGGTTCGGCAACGTTCTTTTTTTTTGCATAAAAACCATCAATCTTCTCTGAAATGGCTGAACAGGTCGATGCGAAACTTTACAGGTAATGATTGCCTATCAATAAGGAACAAAAAGTTCTCCAGCTATGATGTCATTGGTCACATTGTTTGGCAGCTATGATTTTTTGAAAAATAAACCTTTAAAAATCCTCTTCTCCAGAACGGCTTGACAGATCGAGGGGAAACTTCACCCAGATGTTCCCCAAGCCTTGAGGATTCCGGCATGTTCATGAATAATTAATAGGTCACATGGTCTGGCAGCCATATTGGATTCAATGAAAAATTAAAAAAAAAATTATTTCTCTTGAACCGCTACATTAATCAACGTGAAACTTCACATTTACGATCTAGTAATCATTGGGAATATTTGGTTGAAATTTCAACCTGATCGGACATATTGTCTGGCAGCTAGGATTATTTAATACTTTGAATCTTGGTTCAGGGATTGAAATCAAACTTGGTGCAAGTGTTAAAATGATGTAATAATGTGGGCAGAAACATATCTGGTGATGTCAAAGAGTGCTCTTCTTGTTATGCAATGCAGTGATGATTGAGGATTTCCAAGCAGATTGAAGATCAATCACCTTTGGCAAATGATAGGGTGAAAAGTAGCAGATAGCAGATGTGCAACAGCAGCACAGCAAGATTTAAGACATATGAGCTGATGCTGTCCAGTCCAGTCCAGTTGGAGAGTTAGAGTCGAAGATTGAAAAAGCCTTCTCTACCTTCTCAGATGCAAAAGAAACAAAGTCCAGGAGTAGTTGGGTATGACAAGGAAAGATGTGTACGGAAAGGGAGGGGTTAGGGAGACAATATTTCGAAGAAAACACAAAATTGAGGCATTCAGCCTTCTCTCAAGCAGAGACGGCTATGATGCTATTTGAAAAGAGGGAAGGTCTGGAAGGGGAGCAAACTCTAGAGATAGACTTAACAAAGGCACCGCAAGCTTTTAGAGGGAGTCAAGTTTTAAAGTTCATTCTTGACATTAGATAGATGATGTTTTCTGGCTCTACTGACAGTGGACACACACTTGTTGTGGACCTTTTGGAATGCACCAAAATTACCTTTGGTTGGATTATCCTTTCAGCAAGAGAAGGCAAGTTGCTTCAGAGCGACTGCCTCACCACATGATTCAATGTCCTTTGAGTGGAAATGAGGGTGCGATAATTGAAGACGAGATTTGAATGATCTGTGCAATTTGATGAAAACGTTCCAGGCTGAGTTAACATCAGGGGCAGTAGATATGGAAGAATGGTCCTGAAGAGAGATGGCTGCTGGCAGTCCCTGCCAAACTGCCTGAGTGGAATGCCAGACTTGCCGCTGCTGAGACAGCTCTCTGTGAATAGACAGAGATGTTGACTTTCACAAGCATATGGTCAGATGAACCAATTGTAACGGAGGAAGAGCAGGAGACATTTGGGGAACTTTCATCATCACCAAGTCCAGAAGGGAGGATTTGCCGTTACTTTGTAGACACCATGTTTTCTTTCACTTTTAAAATGGGAATATACATTAATTCTGAAATCGTATTGCTGTGTAGCCTTATTGTATAAATCTTTCCTGTCCACCTGTAGAGTATTTTTTTGTCTTGTGTCTGTTATCCCTTAAATTAGTTGAGTCGTTGATTGTAAACTTGTTTATGCAGCTGGTGCCAAGTGGAAATGCCTGAGGTCGTTTCAGAACTTTGGAATGGGAACTCATTAACGAAAATTGATTTCGGGAAGTATTTTGGGTATTTCTTCTCTCCTAGAATGTTTAATTACAAATAAAATAAGCATACTTGGCTGACATCTTAGTTGGGCAGGTACAGTTCTGTTCCAAGGGAAATGGCATTTCATCCATCCTGGAGAGGGTAAGATATTAATTCGACCTTTCATAGAACACAACCTTCGAGGATGGATATTACAGTGTGGAGCATGAGACTGAGATCGTCATAAAACCCGATCATTTGTCGAGGGACGAAAAGCCTGGTGTTGGCTTAGTGGTTAGGGTGGTGGCTTGGGATCCCAGGGTCCTGAGTTCAAGTCCCGTTGGCAGCTGAATTAACACCAGGGGGTTGACTCAGCCTGTCATCCATCTGAGGTCGGCGAAGTGAGTACCAGTGTACTGGTCCCGGTGTATGCCCCGGTTAGAATAGGTGTACCATATCCCTGTGTGTCGTAAGAGGCGACTAGGGTTGGCGTCAGGAAGGGCATCCGGCCATAAAACATTGCCTCAAGAAAAAGCCTAACCCCTGCCGAGCAGGGAAAAATGGCTGTAAAAACGGTCATTTGTCGAGGGACATCGTATCTTTTTGAATACAAGGGAAAGATTTGGTTGGCAATTTTTTTCTTGTTGTTGTCTTTATTTATTGTTTGAGTTGGATATGTGGCACTGGTATGGGTTGGATAACTCACTGGAGCAATCAACGCTGTAGATTCAGCGTTCCTTGGTGATCTGGGACAGCATCTTTGTAATTGCTGCAAGGGTCGGTGCTTGGAGACACAAGTGGCTGACTGGTTGGCAAAAGGACAGTGTGAAGATCCCTTCATCCCTGTGAATCCCAGCCCAGCTATTATACAAGGCTTTTCCCAACCCATGGCTCCAAGAGCATGCAAAGCTTGGAACTGTGCGGTTTAAGCTTTCTCACTCTTTTGGCTTCTCCACTAATCTGTTCCTGAGGAGCCCAGTCCCATAAGAGAGGATGGAGATTGAAACCATTTTCTTTCCCATTTTTTTTTCAATCTTGTTTTATTTATATTTTATATTTATAAACATTTTCTGGCTTTAAAACAATTAAAATTTCCCTTTTGTTGTATATGGTTTGTCCCAGGGGAATGTTTGAACAATTAAGTGAAGTACATTAAGCCTGTCCTTAAGTTGAATAAATCCCTCCTGATATATCTGGTAATTGATTGAACTGTGCTTTTGAATTCTAATTCTGACCGTTAATATGCCCGAGGTGTTAGTTTGGTTTACATGCTGATAATTTTGATGTTTAGGCATTGTTTATAATAAATCCAAAGCCTATCTTTGGTATAGCCAGTTTTCCTCTTGACTTATTTTACTCAATCATCCACACATGCCTTTTCGAGCTAATAATTTCCATTTATTAAATAATTTCTTTGCTCAATTTTGCCTCCAAAGTCACAGAAGCATTCCCACTCAGTCGTTTTTTTTGTGTGACAACATCGGGTCACAGCAAACTGGAGCTTCAGACATTTGTGACATCACTGCTCTTACATTGAACGTTTATTAATGCACTTTTAAGCTGTCCAAGATATTTTACAAAAGTGAGGCATAATTATCATCTCTTGATTTGGTTTAAAAATTAAAGTTTAATGGAGGCGATTTGGGGGCAATGTTTGGCAGTTGTTTCACGATAGTGGCCTGTTCCTCTTTATCCTGTTTTTAAAGATTGATTTTAAGGGTGTGTGTGTGTGTGTGTGTGTGTGTGTGTGTGTGTGTGTGTGTGTGTGTGTGTGTGTGTGTGTGTGTGTGTGTGTGTGTGTGTGTGTGTGTGTGTGTGTGTGTGTTTTATCACTTTTATTCCCAGCTGTAGATTGGTTTCATATAATTCACTTCATGTATGAGGCATGAAGCATGGTGCATGACGAAGCGAGCCTACATATATATATATATATATATATATATATATATATATATATATATATATATATATATATATATATATATATATATATATATATATATATTGTTACGGTTGTGGAAATTCGCATTACACCAAAAAGGGCCCTCAGGTGAGATATCTCCATAGGTACATGTGTCGTTAGCCCAAATCCGTTGTATAGAGGGAATTTATGTGATCTATCCGGGCTGCGATGCTTTGAGTTAGCCATTTTTCTGTTCTATCTTTTATTTCAAACAAACAGCATCTCAACAACCACGCCATCCCCACCACAGCACCAACCACACTACAACAACACCACACCACCACCTTCGCCTTTACCTTCACAACCTCATCCCACATCATCACTTCTACGGCCATTCCCGCGCCGCCTGTGAACACTGAACGTCGGGCTGTCTCGGGCCCGTTCGGTGATTGGTGCCAAATGCACCGAGCTGCGAGCGCGAATGGCGGCCTTTCCGAGGGGAAAATTCGGATCAGAAACACTTCACGCCCACTCCCCCTCCGTCCAATGGGCGAACGCGAGGCGGCTTGGCCCCGCCTCCAAGCGTGCATTGGTGAAGTCTGTTTATGCAAATATGCGGATCCAGGGAGGTTCACGCCCCTTTTTGCCCGACCAATGGCTGAACAGAGGGTGGCGTGGCCCCGCCTCCAATCGCGTTTTGATCCGCATATTTGCATATCGGCTTCTCCTGCTGGATATAAAGGCGCGAGAATTACCAGGTCGATTGGAGTTGCTTTTGGAGACTAGGAGAGTGTGGAATTGGGGGAGTTGAGCGAGGAGTTGCTTTTGGAGACAAGGAGCGTTGCGTTGGTGGAGTCGAGTCGAGTCGAGTGCGCGCGGTGGAGCTGCAGGCAAGGGAGCTCGGGTCCGAAGCAAGGAGGACGGCGGTTGGCGATGAGGTTGCGGTGTGGGGGATCGCTCGTCTCGTCGCGGGACCCAAGCCAGTCAGCCACTCCCCTCCCCCAGGGCATCAACAATTTCCCCTCCCCCCCCCCGCGCTGAGATAGTGCAAAAGAGGGCCCCGTTCCTCCCCCACCCCAAACGTGGTGCCAACAAGCACGCCAGGGGCCCGGAGTCGGGGCACAGCGGCGCGGACACTTTGCGGCTTGCCCGCCAACGCATCACGAGGACGCGGATAAGACTTCCCCGGTCTCGCGGACGTGGCCGCTCCTCCAGGCCCCGCGCACATTTGGCCTACGGACCTGTCTGCCTCCTTGTCTGTGAGGGTGGCTTCTTTCTTTTGCTTTTGTGTAAATGTGTGTTGGCGCCGTCTTTCAAGTAGAACTGTGTAAGTGTTGCCGTGTGTACACGTGTAGTCGGTTTTAACCCTTCCTTTGCTTTCTGTGTGCATTTTGATTATTGTGGCTGTATACACATAACATGCTTTCCATGTGCCGAGGAATAAAATGCTTGCTTGTTGAACTGTGCCCATTTCGCTTTGCTTTTCTCCATTGAATCTCCATCTTGCATCATGTAACGGGTTTGTAGTGGGTGCAACATCCCGGTAATTAATCTGAACCATGCTGTTATGGAATTGCTAAACTACAGGTTCATTTTTCTGAGTCATGATCTGATTCGTGTTCAAAATATAACATCTCAATTGAAAGGAGTTGCTCTCTTCATCAAAGACTCTATTCCTCACTCTCCATGCACTGCCCTCACTCTGCCACACCCCCAGGAATAACTCTGGCTATGGCTTCCCCTCCAGTCCCACCTCATGTTTATATGTGTACTGTACCGTCCACCAAACAGTGATGACTCCATTTACACCTCACTATCCGAAAACATGGACAAACTTCTATCCTCTCATCTGAACTCTCTGTTCCTCATATGTGGTGACTTCAATTGTCATCATGCCAGTTGGCTAGGTGTGGGCACCTTTCTCAGCTATCATGGCAATTCACTAAAAGACTTCTGTGACTCTTTGGGACTGACTCAATTGGACAAATTCCTGACCCGGATCTCAACCAATGGTACTCTATCTCTTCTGGATCTGATTTTGACAAATTTCCCTGAAAATATCTGCTGTTCTTCCTCCGATCCAATCTGTTATTTTTACCACATGCTTGTCAAAGTGGACATCTCTCTGGCTGTTATCAGAGGACCACCTCAGTGCCGTTGAATCTGCCATTTCACTCAGGCAAACTGGCAGGTTCTCCAAGCAGCCATCAAACTTCGAGACTGGTCTCCCATCGCTACTTCCTCCAACATCAACTCATCCTGGGAATTCTTTCAAAGAAACTTGCTCTCCCTCATGCACAGATTTATCCCCTCTCGTCTTCAGTTGTCCAACCCTTCCTCCTGACCATGGTTCACTGAAGCTTGTGGCGAGGCAGTTGTCCTGAAACAACTTGCCTTTGCCTCATGGAAAGCAAACCCAACTGAGAGCAATCACAGTTCCTTCCATAAAGCTCGGAACAAGTGTGTATCTACCCTCAGGAGAGCCAGAAAACAACATCTTTCTAATCTCAAGTCTGAACTCTCAAACCTGTCTCCCTCCTCCAAATCCTGGTGGTGTCGAGTTAAGTCTGTTTCTAGTGTTTTTTTCCCCCTCCATCCCCTCCCTTACCTCGAATTTCTGCACAGCTGATACCGCACGTGAAAAGGCTGAATGCCTAAACTCGGTGTTTGCATCAAAATCTTGGATCCGAAACCCATCACTTTCTGTACCCACATTACCCAGTCACACCCAACTGTCCCTGGACTCTGTATCCTTTTCTTCTGACAAAGTGGAGAGCTTGCTGTCAAACCTCGACTCAGATTCTGCAACCGGTCCAGATGGCATCAGCCACGTGTCCCAAAAACCTGCTCCTCTGCTCTTGCTCACCCTCTCTCTGTTCTATTCATCCTCTCATTTGCTCAAGGTCATCTGCCATCTGCTTGGAAATCAGCATTCATTACCACCCTGCATAAAATGGTGCAAAAACAGATCCCTGCAACGACAGACCAATCAGCCTTCTCCAAATCATCAGCAAGGTTATGGAATCCATCATCGTTTCAGACATTAAATCCGACCTCTTCTCCAATAGCTTAATTTCCAATCATCAATTTGGTTTCAGACCAGGTCACTCAACCCTGGATATGCTGCTTCTGCTCTCCCAACAATGGATGGAAGTCCTCAATGGCAGACATTAAATCAGAGCTATATCCCTAGACATATTGTGTGCTTTTGACAGTCCGGCACCCTGCCCTGCTCATTAAATTCTCTTCCTATGGTATACAAGGCCATCTCCACTCATAGCTCGCAGACTTCCTCTCCTGTCGCAGTCAACGTGTGGCCCTAAATGGAGTTCCTCAAGGCAGCGTTCTGGGCCCTGTTCTTTTTCTGGATATCATCAATGATCTCTCTGACTCTCTGGAAAATCATCTTTATCTCTGCTGATGACTCCACCCTCTGCCGTACCATCTGTCATCTCTCACACCGGCAAGCAGCAGCTTCTTCACTCTGCAGATCTGGATAAAATCACAAACTGGGGCAACACATGGAACATGTCTTTCAATCCTGACAAATCTCACACTCTCAATATGTCTCTTTGAACCGATCGTTTGGAACCACCACCCCCACCCACCCCCCATCTACTTTCTCAAAAATCCCCTGGAAGAAGTTCTTTCATTCAAGCTTCAAGGTCTCACTATCTGCAATTATCTTTCCTGGGAAAGCCACATTCCAAACCTCGCCTACAAAGCCAGTCGCCGACTGGGAATCCTCCATTGTGCAAAGTCCTTCCTCGGCCCACCTGAGCTCCTGACTACATACAAAGCTTTCGTCCCCAGCCTGATGGAGTATTGCTCTCCCCTCTGGGCTGGTGCTTCTGCCTCTCACCTTTCTCAGCTTCACGCTGTGGAAGCCAAGACATTTAGGATCATTGGTATCTCCCACGGTGAAGCTGAGACTTTGGTCCTCTCACTCTCTCACCACAGGCAGTTCGGTGGTCTCTCTGTCTTCTACCATCTCCCCTCCTGTCTCGCCGCCCCCCACTCTGTCTGCGATATCCCCCCACATTTTTCCGCAGGGAGCTCAAAGTCCGCCAGCAACCCCCTTTTGGTAAAACTACCAAAATCACGAATCACTGCTCACTTTCACTCTTTCATTCCTCTTTTTCCCACCTTTGGAATAAACTCCCTCACTCTCTTCAATCTCATTCTTCCCTCCAGGCCTTCAAAACAATTGTTCACCACTACCTCTTATCTTCCCTCATCCAAAACCTCGATCTTTTCTACCTCCGTTAATCCACCCCAAACCCACCTCCTTCAAATGCCCTGCTTTCCTTCCTGAAAGTCCCTGTGGTGTCCATCTTGTATACCCCCTATTCCCCATCCCATCCCTCTCCTTGCTACAGATCTAATGTCTCTGTTCCCCACAGTTTGTCCTTCCCTCTCCCGCCCCTCTTGTCTCATGCCCCCCTTGCTGTGCGTTGTGTGTTGGCTCTCATACAAGCCTCGACAATGTAAACACAAAAAAAAATGATGTTCCTCGATCATAAACTGACGTTTGCAGACAGACAGGCAGACAGACAGGCAGACAAAGTGAACCAATCGCTTAACCCTGCTTTTTGCTTCGTGTGCATGTGGTAATGAAGGAACAGGGAAAGAGAAAGAGAGAGAAGGGCAGGATGCACACTAACCTGCAAGATGGTTGGATTGGGTTCATTTATGTAGGCCAAATCGGAGTGGGAAAATATTAGGGGTATTTATGGGGGCCTCAACCTCCTCCTCTTCCTTCATGTGCAGCACGATGTTGCAGGTAACATCATTGGCTGCGGGTACAGCTGTGCAATTCTCTGTTACTGGTACACTGGTACTCATTTTACCAACCTCAGAAGGGTAACAGGCTGAGTCAACCCTACCTGGTGTTAATTCAACAGCCTGGCATGAGCTTGAACTCAAGATTGTTGGATCTCAAGACAGCCATCTTCACCAATAGGCCAACACCAGGTGCTGGGTGGGGTTTGATCACATGAGATTGTAGTGTACCCCCTACTTGAAACTTTTTTTTTCTTGGTACAGACATTAAATAGCTTGTAATAGGCATTAAATAATTGAAAAATAAAACATCATTTTCTCGCCATTAAATCACAGACAAGAAAGCAAGAACAAGACAAATATCTGGGCAGTTATAATAGGAGAGACAGCTCAGGGGTAAAGAGAAGTGTGGACAGTGGTGACAACTGCTGATGCAGTAATTGGATGTTGGTATATGGTCTCGAGAGTTTAAAAGAAAAGCAAATGGAGTAAAGAAGGGGAATGCAGTGTATAAAGTAGAGCAATTGGTTAGACAGTTGGCAAATTTAAAAGTAGAGTTGGCAAAGACTACATATATAAGAGTGGGGTTGCTTGCTTTTGAATTTGCTTAGCCAAAGGTAAACAACCAGCATGTGTAGCTGCATCGCACGATGAATGATCTATCGCTGTTAACTCAGAAAGCCTTGCCTCCTTAAAGCAACAGCAAAACCCAAAGGATCCAAGTGCCATGAGCGTCAGCCAGGCAAAAGCAAGCAGTCGTGGCATTTTGAAATATTTACGAAGGCTGATTGCTTGCAGAGACTTACACTGGGCTGTGGCCAGCTTTATCTCACTGCCATTGCAGGCTGACATATCCAGGAGTTAGGCAGGTGGGTAAAAGGGCATCTAATTCCCTCAGCAACTTCCTATATAATGGGAATCCAGGTTTTCCTGAGAGGCTGGGATTGCTTTTGGATTCTTCTCCGTGTCATGAACATCAGAAACTTCTTCCAGGATTTTCAAGTTAAACTCGGGTCTACACATGATATTTGCGTTTCTCTATCAGTTGCAATCGTCAATTAAACTGATTGGGAATGGTGTACTCATATACAGTTTTATTGACGGTGCATAACAAGCCAAGTTGTATAGTTATTGCCTCCCAACTGAGAATCAGCCTCGCTAGGAGCTTATACTT
Source organism: Eptatretus burgeri (assembly GCF_056783735.1). Taxonomy (NCBI): domain Eukaryota; kingdom Metazoa; phylum Chordata; class Myxini; order Myxiniformes; family Myxinidae; genus Eptatretus; species Eptatretus burgeri. The sequence continues at coordinate 37,631,582 of NC_140965.1, forward strand.
TAGGTCCTGTCCGTCTGTCCTTCCGTCTGTGTGGCTGTCCACAGCCTCGACTAGAAAATGACTGGATGCATTATTTCATATTCGGCACACGCATGCACTATTCAGGACAAAACAACATCTGCCCAATACATATTCAATACAAAACAACATGTGTCCAACCTCAAGATTGAACTTTCAAACTTGTCCCTCACTTCAAATGGCATCACAGCCGACTCCGTTCATGAGAAGGCCGAATGCCTCAATTCTTTTTTTTCTTCCAAATCTTGTGTCTCCAACGTCTTGCTCCTTGTACCCATCTAAAGTTAGGGTTATGGTGTGTGGGTTGCCATTTCCACCACACCACTCTCAATCAGGGCAGGAATTTGTAATTTGTTCATGTTGCACACAATAACTCGCTGACACTTTGCGAAGGACACCATGGGATCGTGGTGGCTTCACAGTTTAAGACAGTTGCCTTAGGATCATAAGATCTTGATGTGAAGTGCCAGTTGTGCCAAATGAACACCAGGCAGGTTTAATCAGCCTGTCAACCTTCTCAGATCAGCAACGTGAACACCGGCTTGATGGGAAGTGAGCCAGTTGAGTATCCTGTGTCCAAATGGCGACCCGTCCAGGATTATGCCCCCGAGCCAATGAAACTGCCTCGGTAGCTATATGCGCCTGTTGGCATGAGGAGGATCATCCATCCGTTCATCCATGTAACACTAGCAGATGGGATGCTCAGTTTAACATCGATCTGAGAGATGTTGATGCATTCCTTATGCACATGAAACACCAGAGTGGCAGTTTATAGCTGGGCCGAAATTTGAACCAAGCTAAACAGCTGAAAAGTGAGTGCACATACCTTTAAGCTATGCTGCCAGCACACAATGAAACACACACACACACACACACACACACACACACACACACACACACACACACACATCAGCAAAAGTCAGTCACTTTGTTCAAATATTAATTTCATCTTCAGCTGTTTTTATGATTTTTTTTTTTAATGACATCTAAGATTCAATTATACATGCAAAGACAGTTTTGTTTTAAATTATGGATGATAATGCAATAATATCTAGCTCGCACGTCTTGTTAACTGCCAATGCTACATTAGTTATCGGGGTCAGCTCCTGGCAGCGATGAGAAAGTTTAACGTCACTGGGAGATTGTTCAATACCAGAGCTAATCTAACTAAGCATACTAGTCAGAGGAATGATCAAAATGTATGCAAGTGTAAATAATTTAATAAAAACTATCAGTCCTCAACCATCGTACTTGGTGCATGATGCACAACGGAATATTTTATGATGTTTTTAAATTGTTGTTTATTCCATGCTCCATCATTTGTTTTTATCAAAATTTAATACATGTTATTGTTCTTGTTACTATTGTTGTTGTTGCTGTTCTATTAATTATTACAAAGGTCTCAATCGTGGGCAGAGGGCAAGGAAATGATGAAATGATGGTTCCACAGCAGTGACCCCAAGCTTGCAACCAATCGAGACGCCTACGCAGTGCCTCACCGCGTCCATGACTGATTAAGCGTGGGACGGCAGCCTGGAATCACATTTGTGGAAGAGGAAAATTGTAACCTTCACCTGATGAAATTAGATAATTTTTCATGGGGAAACGATGAAGGAAATGCCATAGGCTCCTAGTAAAGTGACACAAGTCATGGAAAACATGAAATGCTTCGTTTTGATTTCTGTGGCTTCAGTCATCCTGCGACCAAGACATTAAGATTCTATACTTATCTCCGAAGCACTATGGTCTTTACTTTTCCTCTGACTTTCTGTAAACGCACACCATGTTTCAACGACTCTGATAATATTGAATGAACCCCTTTTGTTTGGTTGCTTTTGAAGCACATAAAACCGTGCCACTTACATGATGCCCACAAATGGATGAATCGATCGAGCACAGGTCAAAATAAAACACAGCACGAATGTTTAACTTTTTAGGTTAGCAAGAAATTTGTTGTAGTCAGAATTTGTGTTGAAACCTGGAGCACGACATTCAATCCAGGTGCACGTCACATCCGAGCTTTCCCGTTCAGGAAGGACTACAACCCAATTGACCTGTTCACCTCTGCGATAAATAGTCCAGCAGCGTAGTCTGATATTTCAGATCAATTGTTCAAATTTGTATAAAAGCACCAAAATTGGTACACATGTGGAATAATGTATTCCGATCAATTCTAGATATGGAGGCACTAGAGATTTTGCCTTGGTCAGCTAAAGTTGAGCTAAAGCTGACCAAGGCAAAATCTCAGGTGGCTCCATATCTAGAATTGTTCGGAATACATGATTCTACATGTTTACCAATTTTGGTGCTTTTATGCAAATTTGAACAATTGGTTTGCTATGCTGCACTATTAAAACCTTTGGAATAAGTTCACCGTTTCAAAGTCCTGAGGCTTCTCATCAGCCATGATATCTCCTGAACGGACTACAGATTCAAACTGGCCTCCAAAAGCTAAATGAAGACTCGACATTCTCTGTGGAATCAAGTCCGTCCTTGACACTTCAGTATCCCTTACAATCAACAAATAAATTTGTACATACGTAGCACAATGGAGTATTTATTGCTCTTCATTATAGCCAGGCATCCATATGTCACACCTTTTATTCCTGGATGTTGTCGAGTCCAAGAACTGAAAATCATTGGCAATCCCTTACATTATATTTTGCTTTCTTGTCATACATTGGTTTCTCGCATCTCGGTTTTCATTTGCATCTTGTCTGGTCTTGGACCCTTTGCCCTTTTATCCTCCCCCCCCCCAACCCTCTCCAACCCTTCAGGACAAATCCATTCATTAAGGAACCTTCTTTTGTCCATTTTTTTTTCCACTGGTGTCACATCCCTTTGTATGCCCAATCATGCTCTACCTTCCAGTTTTCCAAGATTGCAACTCACCGCCATCTCATGTTGCCCATAATTCCTTCCAATAACACATTTACCTCTCAGTAATTCACATTCACTTCTTTCTTGCAGATCTTTTATGAACGAATGTTTATTTGTTCTCCCACTATCTCCATGTATTCTAACTCCGTCATTGTTTCCTCCTCCACCAAAGTTGGATGGAGTTTGTTTCAACCCCTGTCTGTCTGTCTGTCTGTTTGTCCGCTCACCTTTAATACACCACCCAGATAACTATGTAGCATTTTCTCAAGCAGGGCATTTACCACGGAGGTTACGTAGGTTCGTGCTATTATTTCCAACTATTTTCTCTTAAACGACTCGACTAGGGACCATAAAACCTTTGTCCGAGGACTTCCAGGAATCTTTTGACATTGTGAAAGAAAACATATCATTATTTACGTTTAACGATGTGTTGATGTATGCATCAGGAAGAAGATAATTGGTTTTGGGTCATACAATTAGCCTGCTCATGATCACTTGAGAGTTGCAATTCCACGGGGTTTCCACATATTTTGTGAGTTGTTAGGCTTGGGACCATGACGAATTTCTGTGAAGTCAGTGATGGCATGATGGGGAGGGGAAAGGGTTAAATATTCTGCTAATTCGATGTGGGAATGCTCATTTGCGTTTATGAGTGGGAAGGGGTGAGGAGTGCAAGACAGGGTTGGGGATGGGAAGGGGGATTGAGGACTTTTGGTGTGGGGGTGAGAGTTGAGAAATTGTTGTGAAGGGGTTTTGAAGGCTTTAACTGGGGAGGGATTGATGCCTTAAGGTTGGGAGGAGGGGCGAGGACTTGTGTTTGGGAGGGGGGAGCAAAGATTTCACAGAGTTGGGAGGGGAGGTTGAGGCTTTGGGAGTGAGGACTTTTGGTGGGGGGTTGGGGGTGGAGTTTAGGAGTTGGAGTGGGAGGGGGTTTGAAGGCTTAGAGTGGGGAGGGGATTGACACCTTAGGATTTGGGGTTGGGAGGTGGAGGTTGACGACTTGAGGTTTTGGAGGTGAGAGAGTCGGGGGCGGGGGGAAGCAGTTGATGACTTGAAATCACATTTTACACTGTGCAGATATTCCGTGGGTCCCTGCTAGTATATTATCAATACAACTCTGATTATAGTAAATTTAAAAGTTTCAACTTTTATTGATATATGCATGCAATTACCCAGTTCATGACGCATCTTTTATCCAATAGATATTAAAATACGACTCGAGAAAGTTATGGCAAGATGCCCCTGGCAAGAAAGATTGGGTCAGTGGTTATAAAAGTATGTTTCGAGTGTGAATGCACAAGGGGACTCAATGCAAAAACATATACAGTACTAAGCAAGCAATTTCAAATGAAAAATGTTCCATTTACTGAACAAAAGAACTTGGGTGTGTGTCTGTATTGATTTTGATTGACCACACTCTTTACAGAGTGTTAGTGCTGCCACTGCATTCCCAGCATTGTTTTTCTGTGCTCCCTCCTTTTAAATGCTGAACGTCAAGCAAGGAAGAAGCATGGACCATTTTTGGAGTCTTTGGTTTGACTCAGCCAGTTTTCAAACTGCTGACCTCCCAGGCTCAGAGCAGATGCTCTAACCATTACATCAACGAGCTGGTGTATACGTACGTATGAACATACATACATGCATTAATTTGAGGGAGTTGTCTTGCCCCCACCTTACTTTTCTAAAACGTTTTATTTAGACATTCTAACTCTAACATCTTACATTTAAGGATGGAAGCATGCCATATGGAATTTTACAAACTGAAAGTTGCTGCAATTTCCTTTGTTTAAAATCATTGCATTAATAATTCACAATGATAAATAGAGTTTTGTTCTTCTTAATAATATTTTTTAACATTACTTTTGCTGATGAACCATAAATCGTACAATAATAAGTTTCAATGAAGTTCAGATCAGACACTGTTAATTATCTTGTTCAGCAGACCTAATAACTATGTTCTTCAATAATACTGATGCATTTTTTTTCAACATGGCATCGATGGTCTTCTCCCCTTTCACTTAACATACAGAGTGCCTTCAGAAAATATTCACACCCCTTGACTTTTGTCACATTTTGTTGCGTTAGAGCCTGAATTTAAAGTTGATTCAATTTAAATATTTTGTCGCCGATTGACACAAAATACCCCATCATGACAAAGTGAAAACATGTTTTTAGAAATTCTTACAAATTAATCAAAAATGAAAAGCTGAAATGTCTTGGGTCAATAAATATTCAACCCCTTTGCTATGACACTCCAAATTGAGCTCAGGTTCATTCAATTTCCTTTGATCATCTTTGAGATGTCTCCACAACTTCATTGGAGTCCACCTGTGGTCAATTCAATTGATTTGACATGAATTAGGAAGAAACACACCTTTCTTGATAAGGTCCCACTGTTGACAGTGCATGTCAGAGCAAAAACTCTCCCATGAAGTCCAAGGAACTGTCCGTAAAACTCCAAAACTGAATCGTGAGGATCTGAGGCATAGATCTGAGTAAGGATATAAAACAATTTCTAGAGTGTTGAAAGTTTCCAAGAGCACAGTGAGCTCAATCCTTAAGAAATGGAAATGAAATGGAACTACACAGACTCTTCCTCGAGCTGGTCGTCTGATCAAACTGAGCAACCGGGTAAGAAGAACCTTGGTCAGGGAAGTGACCTACAAGCCAATGAACACCCTGACAGAACTAGAGAGTTCCTTGGCTGATATGGGATAACCTACAGAAGGACAACAATCTCTGCAGTACTTCACAAATCCAGGATTTATGGGAGAGTGGCCAGACGGAAGCCACTCCTGAGAAAATGGCACATGATAGCATGCCTGGAGTTCGCAAAAATGCACGTGAAAGACTCTGAAAGCATAAGGCAAAATATTCTGTGGTCTGATGAGACGAAAATTGAACTCTTTGGCCTGAATGCAAAGCGCTACATCTGGTGGAAACCGAGCACAGCTCAACACCCATCTAACACTACACCTACTGTGAAGCATGGTGGTGGTAGCATCATGCTCTGGGGGCTGCTTTTCACTGACAAAGACAAGGAGACTTGTAAGGCTAGAGGAAACAATTAATGGAGCCAAATACAGGCAAATCCTTGAGGAGAACCTGCTTCAGAGTGCAAAAGGCCTAAGACTGCGGTGAAGATTTACATTCCAACAGGACAATGTCCCTGAGCAGACAGCCAAAGCAACATTGGAATGGGTTTAGAACAAGAGCGTGAAAGTCCTTGAGTGGCCCAGCCAAAGCCCAGACTTGAATCCCATTGAAAATCTGTGGAAAGGCTTAAATATTGTGCTGTTAACCGACATTCCCCATTCAACTTGACAGAGCTTGAGAAAATCTTCAAAGAAGAATAGGAGAAACTCCTCAAATAGAGATGTGCAAAGCTGATACAGACATAACCAAGAAGACTCGAAGCTGTAATTGCTACCAAAGGTGCTTCTATAAAAGTAGTGACTCAGGGGGTTGAATATTTATTGATGCAAGGTATTTCAACTTTTGATTTTTAATTGATTTGTAAAAAATTCTAAAAACACGTTTTCACTTTGTCAATTTGGGGTATTTTGTTAAGATCGGTGACAAAAAAAATAAATTTAATCCATTTCGAATTCAGGCTTTAACACAACGACAAAATATGACAAATGTCAAGGGGAGTGAATACTTTCTGAAGGCAATGTAGCTATTATCTGTAAATATGTTGAACTGGCTTTTGGCACACAGAAATAAAAGTGGTTCTGGTATGTACAAAGTGTTACAGATCTGGTCTTTGAGGTGAAATAGGGGATCAAGAAGAATGGCTATTTGATTGTACATGTTCGTATAAGTGTGATGTAATTCCTGTAATTAATGAAATGTGCCGAGCACGTGGTTCGAAAGACCTAGTCCCCCACCCAAGTGTCTGAATCTATGCCCCACCTTTCCCACCTCTCTACATTATTGAACCTACCCCGATTGTAATAAGTCCTTCTAGGACTTTTCTTCTTTACTGTTGTGCCAATCCGCATGAGCCACGGGTGTGACCATGGGGTCAGTGCAGGTACAGCAATCCATGGGTGAAACTTTACCATCTGTGTCAGCCAATGGATGCATGCCACGGGGGTGCAACGTTCTACATGGTACATTTTATAAACATGCAAACCACATGCGTGCGTCTGTCTCTGTCTCTGTCTCTGTCTCTGTCTCTGTCTCTGTCTCTGTCTCTGTCTCTGTCTCTGTCTCTGTCTCTGTCTCTCTCTCTCTCTCTCTCTCTCTCTCTCTCTCTCTCTCTCTCTCTCTCTCTCTCTCTCTCTCTCTCTCTCTCTCCTGGGTCCCTGCCTGCTACATGTTATCTCAAATGCTGCTCGATACCTGCCCACTTCAAGGTGCTTCTCCTGTCTGCTTTTTTTTTTTTTTTTTTTGTATACCTTGGTCGAGGCTCGTATGAGAGCTAACACACAACTCACAGCAAGGAGGCATGATACAAGAGGGGCGGGAGTGGAAGGGACAAAACAGTGGGGAACAGACACATTAGGTGAACTGTGGAAGGGAGAGGGATGGGGATGGGACGGGGAACATGGCGAAGAGAAGATGGACATTTCAGGGACTTTCAGGAAGGAAAGTAGGAGAAATGAAGGAAGTGGGCTTGGGTGGATTATCGGGGGTAGAAAAGATCGAGGATTTGGATGGGGGAAGATAAGAGGTGGTGGTGAACAGCTGTTTTGAAAGCCTGGAGGGAAGAATGGGAAAGAATAGAGTGAGGAAGTTTATTCCAAAGGCGGGAAAAAAGAGGAATGAAAGAGTGAAGATGAGCAGTGATTCGTGATTTTGGTAGTTTTACCAGAAGGGGGTTGTTGGCGGACCTTGAGCGCCCTGTGGAAATGTGGTGGGGACAAATCGCAGAGAGAGCAGGGGGGCAAGGCTGGAGAGGAGTCGGTAGAAGACAGAAAGACCACCGACCAACCTGCGGTGATTGAGTGAGAGGCCCAAAGACTCAGCTTCATTGCGGGAGATGCCGATGATCTTAAATGCCCTGGTTTCGACAGCGTGAAGCCGAGAAAGGTGGGAGGCAGGAGCACCAGCCCAGAGGGGAGAGCAGTACTCCATCAGGCTATGGACAAAAGCTTTGTAAGTGGTCAGCAGCTCAAGAGGGCCGAGGAAGGACTTAGCACGACGGAGGATTCCCAGTCGGCGACTGGCTTTTGAGGCGAGGTTGGAAATGTGACTTTCCCAGGAAAGGTCATGGCAGATAGTGAGACCTAGAAGCTTGAAAGAAAAGACTTCTTCCAGAGGATTGTTGAGAAAGTGGATGGGGGGGTTTTGTAAACGGTCCTTTCGAAGAGACATAGTGAGAGTGTGAGATTTGTCTGGATTGAAAGACATGTTCCGTGTGTTGGACCAGTTTGTGATTTTATCCAGATCTGCAGTGAGTGAAGAAGCTGCTGCTTGCCGGTCTGAGGGATGACAGATGGTACGGCAGAGGGTGGAGTCGTCGGCAAAGAGAAATAGAGGATTTTCCAGAGAGTCCGAGAGATCATTGATGAAAACCAGAAAAAGAACAGGGCTCAGAACGCTACCTTGAGGAACTCCAGCCTGCACAGGAAGAGGGGATGAAAGAACTCCATTTAGGGCCACACGTTGACTGCGACAGGAGAGGAAGTCTGCGAGCCATGAGTGGAGATGGCCTTGAATACCATGGGAAGAGAGTTTGGTGAGTAGGGCAGGGTGCCAGACTGTGTCAAAAGCACGTGATATGTCCAGGGATACGGCTCGGCTTTCCTGTCTGGCATTGAGGACCTCCATCCATTGATGGGAGAGCAGAAGCAGCATATCCAGGGTAGAGTGACCTGGTCTGAAACCAAATTGATGATTGGAAATCAAGCCATTGGAGAAGAGGAAGGATTTCATATCTGAGGCGATGATGGATTCCATCACCTTGCTGATGATTGGGAGAAGGCTGATTGGTCTGTAGTTATAGGGATCTGTTTTTGCACCTTTTTTATGCAGGGCAGTGATGTTAGCAGATTTCCAAGCAGATGGCAGATGACCTTGGGCAAATGAGAGGGTGAATAGAACAGAGAGAGGGTGAGCAAGAGCAGAAGAGCAGGCTTTGAGGACACGTGGGCTGATGCCGTCTGGACCGGTTGCAGAATCTGACTCGAGGTTTGAAAGCAAGCTCTCCACCTTGTCAGGAGAAAAGGATACAGAGTCCAGGGACAGTTGGGTGTGACTGGGTAAAGTGGGTAGAGATAGTGATGGGTTTAGGACACAAGATTTAGCTGCAAACACCGAGTTTAGACATTCAGCTTTATCACGTGTGGAATCAGCAGTGGGGCCATTTGAGGTAAGGGAGGGGATGGAGGGGGAACATACACCAGAAACAGATTTGATTAAACGCCACCAGGATTTTGAGGAGGGAGAGAGGTTTGAGAGTTCAGACTTGAATGAGAAAGATGTTGTTTTCTGGCTCTCCTGAGGGTAGATACACACTTGTTCCGAGCTTTGTGGAAAGAACTGAGATTGCTCTCAGTTGGGTTTGCTTTCCATGAGGCAAAGGCAAGTTGTTTCAGGACAACTGCCTCGCCACAAGCTTCAGTAAACCAAGGGCGGGAGGAAGGGTAAGACAACTGAACACGAGAGGGGATAAATCTGTGCATGAGGGAGAGCAAGTTTCTTTGAAAGAATTCCCAGGATGAGTTGATGTTTGAGAAAGTAGTGATAGGAGACCAGTCTGTAAGTTTGATGGCTGCTCGGAGACCTTGCCAGTCGGCTTGAGTGAAATGCCAGACTCGACGGCGGTGAGGTGGTTCTCTGATAACAGCCAGAGAGATGTCCACTTTAACAAGGACCTGGTCAGAAGAACCAATTGGAGCGAAGGAAGAGCAGCAGATATTGTCAGGGAAATTTGTCAAAATCAGATCGAGAAGAGATGGAGTACCATTGGTTGAGATCCGGGTCGGGAAGTTGACCGATTGAGGCAGTCCCAATGAGTCGCAGAAAGCTTTTGCTGAGGTGCCATGGCAGGTGAGAGAGGTACCCACACCTAGCCAACTGGCGTGATGACAATTGAAGTCACCACATAAGAGGAAGAGAGAGTTTGGATGAGAAGATAGAAGATGGTCCATGTTTTCGGATAGTGAGATGTAGATGGAGTCATCACTGTTCGGTGGACGGTACAGTACACATATAAACATGAGGTGAGAGTGGAGGGGAAGCCGAAGCCAGAGGTATTCCTGGGGTTGTGGGGGAGTGAGAGCAGTGCATGGAGAGTGAGGAATAGAGTCTTTGATGAAGAGAGCAACACCTCCACCAGGACGAGGCTCAGGTCTGTCAAACCGTAAGAGGGAGTAGCCAGGGAGAGATACTTGGGAGTCAGACACGTCTTGGGAGAGGAAAGTTTCTGTTAGGCAGATAATGTCTGGTTTGTCAGTGGCAACCTGTATGGAAAGATCTGAAAGGTTTGAGCGAAGGCCCCGGATATTTGAGGTCCACACTTTTAATGAAGAGGAAGGGGAGGAGGCTTTGGGTGCAGGAGGTGGAGGGGGAGGGGGAGGGTAGGAAAAGGGACGAGGGGGGCAGGTAAGGAGGGTTGCTGAAGGAGTGTGGGGTATTGCAGAACAGCGAGGGGAGGGGGCCGAATGAGGAGGAGAAAAGGCTCTGTGGTGCTGGGGGAGAGGGGGGACAAGAGACAAGGAAGAAGGCAGTTGAGGATTTGAGGAGGTGGAGTGAAGAGATGGAGGTGAGAGGGCAGTGGAGGGAGGCAGGTTGGTGGATGAGAGGGGGGCAACTTTGAGAAGGAAGAGTGAGGGGGATGAAAGGTGGGAGAAAGGTGAGGGGGGGATTTTTGAGAGAGGTGAGAGGGAGGCTTGGAGGGAGAAGAGTGGGATGGTTGCTTTGAGAGTGAGGGGTGAGGGGGGTGAGTTGGCACTGAATTTGGAAAAAAAGAATGTTTGATGGAAAGCGAGCATCCATGGCAAACTGTGGTTTTTAAAAGGTTTAGGTCAGAGATGCGATTTAACACAATTCTTGATGGATGCAATGAAGGCGAATTCAGAGCATGGAGAGAAGAAGCGCTGTAATAGTTGGATTTTTTAGGCAAGGAATGAAGGAGAGCTCGAAATGAGAGCAGTCTGTTAAAACAGCAGAAGAGTAGTGCATTGTGAAACAGTAAAGAGTACCACATGTGTGAGAGAGGAAGATGAAGCATTATAAGATCGTTTTTGTTGTTAAAAATAATGTATGAGAGAGTTCAACAGATTAGGTCATGGAAGTGTAAAAAAAAAAAAAAAAAATCGAGGAAGAAGACGAGGAGGAAGTTAAGAGGAAGTGGTTTTTCCAGTGGTTTGTGGTGCACTTACAACATAGTTGGATTGGCACACAAGGCACCGAAGGGACAACCCCAGACCGATCCGCTGCACAATCGGAGGAAAGACCCATTGCGCGTGTGCAAACATCGTGCGACGAGCATGTTTCCCTCTTCTCTCTTTATTGTCTTCTTCTTTCTCTGTTTCTGTGTGCTGATTTTACCTTGTGCTAAGACCATGATCAGTGAATGAGATAAGGCCATATTTGTTTAAGCCGTCAAGGTCCGGACGGTGTGTTGGGCTTATTTACTATTTGTTGATTTGTTACAGTCTGGAATCGACGCAGTCTGGCCATGCTCTACTTCTCTCCCATCCCCATTTTGTTGTTGTAAATTGACCAATTAAATTGTTTGATGAGCAGATTGGGTTTTTGCATTTAGGACCACCATAAATGATTCACTGACAAGCTCGCTTGACTATTCCTGTTGGTGGATTCGCTGCACATGCCAAAATTAACCGGCAGACACGGGGACCTTTTTGACCTTGATCCACTCGGGGAGCAATGATCTTCGAAGATCCCATAACCGTAATCCCACTCTCGACATCGGTATCAATGTGGTAATGGTCCAGCACAATATCAACTTCAGTAGTTATTATCCTTTGGAAGTGAAGTGGTTTAGATCAAATGGAGCAGGCCATTCACTCAACTTAAACATGACTGGTTATTATTTCAAAACTGAATCTCATTTGTTTTCCTTTTTTATACTGATCTCTAACGATCAGCCTAACACTTGAATCAATCAATCAATCCATCAAACACAGGGGCTTTATTGCTGTCACTAAAGTGAAGCGTTGTCTGATAGGGTTCATTATTGGGAGAAATACATCGTTGATATTGTTACGGCTGTGGAAATTTGCAATACACCAGAAAGGTCCTCAGGTTAGATATATCAATAAGTTCATGTGTAGTTAGTCCATTGTTTAGAGGGAGTATGTGTGATTCATCTGGGCTGCGACGCTTTGCGTTAGCCATTTTTCTTTCTCTATCGTTATTTTGGACTAATAATCCCCCAACAACCACGCCACCTGTCAACACCGAATGTCATGCTATCCAGGGCCCATTCGGTGATTCTTGCCGAACGCGTCAAGCCACGAGTGCACATGCATGCCTTTTCGGGAGAGGAGAGGCGGATCAGGAAGGCTTCACGCCCCTTTTCTTCCATCCAATGACTGAGCATCGGGTGGCATGGCCCCGCCTCTGAACCTGCTGTGAATGCGTTCCTTTTAGGAGAGGAAAGCGGATCAGGGGAGGCTCACGCCCCTTTTTCGCCGTCCAATGGGCGAGCGTCGGGTGGCGTGGCCCCGCCTCCAAGCGTGTTTTGATCCGCGAATCTGCATACAAGCTCCTTCCCCGGTCTATAAAGACGTGATCACAACGCAGCTCGTGTGTGCAGAAAGTGACGCTAGTCGGAAGTCATGGAGTCTGTGTCGTGTGTTTGTGGGGATCGGACGGCGAAGGGGACGGAGCTCGGAGTGGAAGTCGAGGGACGAGTCGCGGAGTGGAGCAGGGACGCAGAAGAGGACTCAAGGGCGAGCGTCGGGCAGCGTGGCCCTGCCTCCAAGCGTGTTTTGATCCGCGAATCTGCATACAAGCTCCTCCCCCGGTCTATAAAGACGCGAGCACAACGCAGCTCGGGGTTGCAGAAAGGGGTGCAGAAAGTGGTGCTAGTCGGAAGTCATGGAGTCTGAGCCATGTGTTTGCGGGGATCGGACGGCGAAGGGGACGGAGCTCGGAGTGGAGGTCGAGGGACGAGTCGCGGAGTAGAGCAGGGACGCAGAAGAGGACTCAGGGGCGAGAGTTCGCCGGAGTCGGTGCGGTCCCGAGACCCCGCTAGCGGGACGGAGCGTCCGCCATTCCCCTCTTCCCACTCCAAGCATCAACAATTTCCCCCCATCCGTGCTGAGATGGCGCCGGTAACCCCGTCCGCTCCCCGCCCCAACCGTGGTGTCGACCGACCAACACGTGCCTGTGCAACGCACGCCTGGAGGAGCTCACCGACCGTACCAGTGGCACAGAGTCGGGCGCGTTACGCAGACATTGCGGCTAGCCCGCCATCACGCCACGAGGGCGTGGGTAAGACCCCTTCGGTCTCGTGGACCTGGCCGATCACCCAGGTCCCATGTTCATTTGGTCCACGGACCTGTCTGCCTCCTTGCCTGTGAGGGTGGCTTGTATTTTCTTTGCTTTTGGTGTAAATGTGTGTGTGTGGCGCCAGTCTATTAAGTAAACCCGTATAAGTACTTGTACATTGCGTTATTCGGTTTTATAACTCTGCGTATTGTTCTTGGTGCATTTTTGTATGGCTGTAAATGCGTACTTGCCGTGTGTGTGTGTGTGTGTGTGTGTGTGTGTGTGTGTGTGTGTGTGTGTGTGTGTGTGTGTGTGTGTGTGTGTGTGTGTGTGTGTGTGTGTGTGTGTGTGAAATAAAGTGCTTGCTTGTTGAACTGTTTCCCGTTTCGTTGCGTCCTTTCTTTTGTTTGAAAGTTCCATCTTGCATCACGTAAGGGATTGGTAGTGGGTGTAGACACCCAATAAATAATCACGAAACGTCGAGGTCGACAATAACTCCACTCGGTTATCCCTGCAGCACGGAACAAGCCGCTTAAGCGGTTCGTTTCTGGAGTCGACCTGCGGTGTAGTACAACTCCTCGGTACGCTACCCGCGTGGGTACTTAGGTATATCGATATTCGGCGATTCACCCTATTTCGCATGGGTAGAATGCGGACTGGGTTCTGGTGAGGTTAAAACCCCACCCGTCGCTCGCTCCTTGGCGGTAGTTCCAGGAGGGTCACGACCGAATTGTCCGTTCCGGTGGGCGACGCGTCGCGATTCGAGTTACGTGGCCGATCGCATTCCGGGCGGGCGGGCGGAAAGTCGTAACAATATTATAGATGCTAATTGTCGGGATAATGCTATATTTATGAGATATAATATCCTTCCACGAAAAATCAAGTGTTCCCATCAGGAATAAAGGTGGAGAGGGGTATGGGGAGGGGTGGTGCTCCGTATGTTTGATTATCCAAAAAAAAGGAAGAGTTCTTACTTTTCCTTGAAAATTAAGCAGCTGTTGCATTTGACTATTTAAGTGATACTGATGTCATAACATTCTGTAGGTTATGTAGATTACAATGTAGAGTTTAATTGGGTATGGCACCATCTATTAAAGAGTTGATAGGAAAGAGAATGGTGGTTAAGTGAGTGTGGAAAAAGTTGGAAGAGAAAGTAAAGAAGTTTGGGAGGAATTAAGAGTAAAGAGAAGAGACATGTAATACACAGCCTCTCTCGTGTCTGTGGCTCATGAATGACATTAGTAGATAATGGACAAAGAAAGGCAGACTATTAAATTTGAGTGCAGACTCACAAAATCGTGAGCACCTTTGACCAAGAGCAATAACTAATTCCACTATGAATGTGGTGTCAAATTCGACTGAAATTGCTCTCTGATGCATTGCCAGCAGAGAGAAGTGTATCTTGGAGAATGTTCTTCGAAAAAGTCTCAAGTTTACAATGTCGTTGAAGCCAATCAGATATACTACTGTACAGAATTTTTATTAAGTCCTTGTGCATATTTAATCTTTAATAACTTTGGATGTACATGTCTTTCGTCTTGTGACCGCTCAACATTTGCGGACATGGTGCAGGCGATCTTGTTGTTGCTGCCAGAGCTCTGTGTGCCCTGGCTGAATGAGTCTTGAACCGAGGGGACTCCAAGCTTGACCGGGTCTCAAAAGTAGATTTTAAAAGTAGATTTTAGTTTTGAAATAGGTAAAATACTGCATAAATGTAGATTTTATAATAGTGACATACTGTTTAAATGTACCTTGTGAACCCCATCCATGCAAATGATCATCATCGCGCCAATGGCCCACTAAAGATCAATATCATTGATGATGATGATGATGATGATGATGATGATGATGATGATGATGATGAAACGTCACAGACAACAATGCAGCTATAAGTTAACTCCCAACTGTAGAGGTGGCAACTTATTTAAAGCAAACAGTCTGTGAAATAAGCTCCAGCAGATTATAAAAGCCGACAGGCCAGTTACATCTAAAAAGTTCTCAGAAGGTGAAGTCTTCATTTCACCAAAGTATGGAGAAGAACTCGAGTCCACAGGACAAGTTCTATGAAAGATATTGAAGACAGGAGCTCCACACTGCTAAGCACAATGGGAACTTTAAGAAGAGGTGAGATTGGAGGAATGGGCAAGCTGCCTTCTCAAAAATGCACCAGCGAGGATATACGAATTTTGAAGTAGTTTCTGAGAACAAAGCAGTGTGATGTCTGACATATAGAGGAATAGAGAGATTTCAGAAAATGATACCTCACCAGGCATGATATCAGAAATGAAGCTGAATCTCCACCGACCAATCTACAATGGGGTGAAGTTGCATGATCCGCAAATGGGGAAGTTGTGGAAAATGCCCAGGTTCACATTCAGAAGACCCTCAATTCCTCCTTTACTGGGTTAGTCAGTTTTCAACTGAATTGTACCAATGAGTGCGAGTGCAACAGCTCAGCAGAATGTCGTTTCATTTCTCCCCTTTTTGTCTCCTCCATTCCTTCTTCTTTATTTGTCCTTCTCTCTTCTTGACGCACACTGTCGGTGTTTCTTTCATCTCAAGTCATCGTCGTTGTTGTTGTTGTTGTTGTTGTTGTTTAGCCTCGGACAGTTCTCACGAACAAGCCATCCCAGAGACGGATGGTTGCTCTCTGCGGATTTTGCGGTTTTACCGTATGAGACATAATCCGTGGCGATGCTCACCATAACAGTCAGGAGATGCATCTGATGTATAAACAACGAATGTGCTCATCATTTGTTAGAAATTTATCAGTATGCCATCAGGGTGAAGGCAAATAAGCCTGAAATCTGGATCAGTGGTACCGTTGGGGGAGTGCTTGTTGAAACACTCCACATGTTTTGAGATATACATGCATACATACATACATACATACATACATACATACATACATACATACGAGGCCCATCTAAAAAGTAACGGGACTGAGCCTGCTGTGTGCTACACTTACACAACTTGAATGAACGGGTTGTGTCACAGTCTTTCGCAATATTCCAGCAATATATATGATTGGTGATGAATGACTGTGCTCATTGTGTGATTTTTTTTGCAGGTCGTGCTTTACACGTTGTCTAGTCTGAGTCATCATGCTATGAGTCATGAGCAGAAAGCCAATCTGAAGTTTCTTGCCAAGGTTGGCAAAACACCTTCCGAATCCTTCGCAATGCTGCAGCAAGTCCACGGGGAAGAAACGATGTCACTTACACGTACATTTGAATGGCACAAGAGGTTCAAAGATGGATGGGATGAGGTTGAAGATGATCCACGGTTTGGAAGACCTTCAATGAGCAGAAGTGCAGACAACATCGAGCATGTGAAGCAGATGGTGCACGCAGATCGTCGACACATGGTGCGGATGATTGCGGAGGAACTTTCCATCAACAAGGACACTTGAGCATCATCACTGAAAATCTCGACATGCACAAGGTGTGTGCAAAGATGGTCCCCAAGCAGTTGCCCAAGGACCAGAAACGGCAAAGAGTCACTGTCTGTCAAGACATTATCGAGCACCTCGAGGACGATCCAGACCTGCTCGGGAGAGTCATTACTGGCGATGAATCATGGATATTCGAATAAGATCTTGAGACCAAACGGCAGAGTCGTCAGTGGAAAAGTCCGGCATCATCAAGACCAAAGAAAGCAAGGTTGTTGAAGTTGAAGGTCATGGTGATGCTCATCGCGTTTTTTGACATCAAAGGGCATCGTCCACTTCAAGTTTCTACCACAGGGTCAAACAGTGAATCAATATGTGTACAAGGAGATCCTCCAGTGCCTCATGAGATCAGTCCGGGACAAGAAGAGGGATCTGTGGGAGAACGACGCCTGGGTGCTCCACCATGACAACGCCCCTCTTCACAGTGCCCTGAGCATCTGACAGTTTCTGGCGGAGAGGAACATGCCAACTCTGGAGCAACCCCCATATTCGCCAGACTTAGCCCCTTGTGACTTTTTCCTATTCCCCAAGCTCAAGGGGGTGATCAAGGGGACCCTATTTCCTGATGTGGAGGCCATCAAAAGGGCCGTGACGACGGAGTTCCGGAAGATTCCAGAAGAAGCCTTCGGGGGTGCATCAAAGCATGGAAGAAGAGGATGGACAAGTGTGTGAGACTGGAGGGAAACTCTTTTGAAGGGAAAATATTTTGAAGGGGACAAGCTGTGATTTCAATATATTTTTTGGAATAAAATTTCCGTGAAGTCAGTTCCGTTACTTTTTAGACGGACCTCGTATATATGCTAAAAAGGCAATGTGTGTGTCAGTGTGTCTCCTCCATAACTCCAAAACCATAACACCTCACAGCCTGAAACTTTGCATGCATACAACGAAAACTCCATGGAAGTGCAAGAGTGAAAACTGGCTGTTTGGGTTAATTAAAACAACCGTTTTGAAGACAATTAATGGCATTATTTAATTATATCATTCATCAGGTGATCCTCTGCCACCTCCTTTTCTGGGTTTTAAGGCGTTTCATGGGTAACCTCGCTGGGGTCTGAAGCTGCCATGTTTTTGGCCTGCTCAATCATGCTTTGACTTGGAACAGACTGCAACGATTTCTTAACGATAAAGTTTTTCTTTCTCACTTTCCTCATTCATATTATCGAATACCTGTTCATCATAGCTACAAATCGCTGGGTATATTGTAATGCTTATAAACGCCTGGAGGTGCCAGCGTTCGTGGCTTTATTTCATTTGCGCATATCAATAACGGAGAGAATCTCTTAAACTAACCAGAATTACAAAATGTAAGCTCCAAATGTAAAAGTAACAGCAGTTCCAACTCCCCAAAAAAGTGATGATTCGTCCAATTCGGACATTGCACGGCCGTTTTTGGGTGCATAGTTGTATCAATAGCAATTGGTAATTGCGACAAATCCTTCATCATCGCTGTGAATTGTTGTGTACATCACTTTTCTAAGTACTATAGTTTTCAATTTCGGAGCTTGGAGCGATTTCATGCATTATGTGATACGATTTTCCATGATCTACTCTCACGGACTAATTAAAGTTGTTGTTCGTCTTCCGGCTGCTCCCGTTAGGGGTTGCCACAGCATATCATCCATTATGATCCGCATACTGATTTGGCATAGGTTTTACGCCGGATGCCCTTCCTGACGGAACCCTGGTCGCCTCTTACGACACAGGGATAAGGATTGGGTTTCGCCATGATTATGGGATGCCCGACACCCTCTCATAGCGCGGCCCAGAGCAGAGCACCCATCCTCAAGCGATCCTCCAACCCAAGCCTCCAAGTAGCCAAATTACAGACGCACGCCACTACGCCCGGTTCATGAACTAATTAAAGTATATCATCAAAATATTATTTCGCTTTTTAGAATCGTATTTTGTCCAGACTAAATAAGTGTCGAAATCGTTGTGAAATCTGGTAATTTAAAGAAATAACGAGTCTTTTTACTGAGCTGATATACCTATTTACTTTGAGCAAGCGAGGCTGTTTCCTCCTTCTCCATACATATGGTACACAAGAAAATGTGTAATTTCCAAAGCATTAAACTTATCTTTTTTTCCTGTTTCGACAATTATATTAAGTGAACAAAACAATTGAGGAAAAAACAAAATTAACTAGCTTCATTGATCTATATGATTTAATGCGTTCATTCCAAGACCTTGCACCCTATCCCCCTGAGGGCCTGCCTATCCATAGCATCTGTCAGATATGTATCTGTATCTGCGGAGGTTTTGCGAAGTGCTCTTCAGGGAATCAAAGCAAATCTGGTAAAAAAATGGATGTTTTAAAATAAAAGTGAAAACGTTTGCACAGACCTCGAACTGATGTACCACCTGACACAAGCACATACGAGCAGGCAAAATAGCGGATTTTCTGCAATGTTTATTTCATGGAACCAGCTTCACTAAGCGATATGATTTAATGCATGCACTGCCAGACGTCGTGCCCTGTTCCCTAGAGGGACTGCTTCTCCACAGTGTCTGCCAGATCTATGTCTATATTTGCAGGGGTTTTGTGAAGTGCTATACAGGAAATTAAAGCAAATCCGGGGAAAAACGGATGTTTTTAAATGAAGTTATCAGGTTTGCAGAGACACCCAACTAATGTACTCCATGACATGTGCACAGACGAGCTGGCAAAATGGTACATTTTCTGCAATGTTTATTTTCAGGGAGCCAGCTTCATTGAGGGAGCCATATCTAGTGCCCGACTGTGTCTTCAGACATCCTCCTGCAGTTGGGTTACTTCTTATTAAGAGGTTGGTGGCAGGATTTGCACTCCGGCCACCGTAAAACCCTTCATTCCGCAAAACATTCCAGAAGCATAAACAAATCTGAAAACCCCCTCCGTGGGAGTACCTCCTGTGCAGCTTCCCTTCGCAAGGCAGCTCACCGGATGACGGGATTGGGGCAAAGCCTTCGGGATCCCCAATCTTTGATGATAAGAGGGAAACCATGGGGTAACATTCCCGGGTCAGATTGTGGGAGAATGTGTCGGGGTGGTGCTGAGGTGTCGCCACCAGACAGCGGTCTCCTTGGGTTCACTTGAGGCGGTCCCTTTGGGAGGGTGCCTGGAATATCCTATCCCGAAGAGAGGATGATCACCTGTCTCTGTTATCATCTGAGCTCAAGTGTTTGGACATCGGTATTGCAGCACTCTCTGAGGTTCAGAGACCAGATTGCAGCGGGATCATGGTGGGTGGTTATATTATGGAGGCGACCTACTATTGGTCTGGTCGATCTGATAGTTACCATGCCCAAGGAGTTGCCATAGCAGTGTCCAATATGCTGACTCCAATGACAGTTGAGGTAACACCGGTCAACGATTGTATTATGAGACGAGGGATTCATTCATATATATGTATGTATGTATGTATATATATATATATATATATATATATATATATATATATATATATATATATGTATGTATGTATGTATGTATGCATGTATGTATGTATGTTATCCCTGCATGTCGAAGGCGACTAAAGGGTTGGCGTCAGGAAGGGCATCCGGCCGTAAAAACATTGCCACAAGAAAGGGTACCATGATTGGAGCCCGCAAAAAGCTGAGCCCTGCTCAGAGAAAATGGCTTTAAGATGGTGTGATGATACTGAGTCTGACAACGACAATAAAGTTCCAGGATTAAAGCAATTGTAAACGTACTGATTATGTTTAATGGTCACCTTCAAAGTAATCTCCCTGAGCATCTGTACATGCTTGCCAATGTCCCTGCAATGCTTCAATGCACTCTTGGAAGTCGTCGTCTGAAAGGCACTTTAGCTCATTGGTCACGGCTCTCTGGATCTCTTATATTGATGGAAAATGAATTCCTTTAATTTGAGTTTTGAACGACGGTCAGATACGACCAACATTCTCACCCTTTCAAAATTTTCACCCATTTTGGCAATCGATGGGTGTCCTTATCGCACATCCTCATTCATTTCCGTTCTCCCTTCCGCCATCTTCTTAGCCCACTCAAACACATGTGATCTTGATATTGCATCTTCCCTGCACACAAGCTTAAACTTATCGAAAAATGTCTGTACGCCACTTTTGTTTAGTTTTTTTCCAAAAACTTGATAATGATTCTCTGTTCCATAAATTTGTTGTTCATCTTCAGAAATTGATTGCAACACTTACAATATTAACACAATCAATCGATAAAACAGCTAACACATTACTCATATTACGATTATGATGCACGCCCAATTATGAAACCCAAGGGCCGCCACCTGTCGAGAAAAAGCATCAGTCCTGGAACTTTATTGTCGACAGACCTCGTATATAAGATGGCACGATGTCAGCCTTGACTTTTATATTGTTTATGGGGATTTGGGATGTGATTCTCCCTTGGAATTGATTTTACACATAGCAATTACAATACAGGCTTCCTCATGGAGAGAAAGCATTGACCTTCTTGACATCACTACATTCTGTCATTCCTCACCATTCTTTTATCAGTGCAATTAGACTGCCACCCTTGGATATAAAACTCTTCGAAGATCTTCGACATTACATGAATGAGACCGAGTGCTGATCATGTATCGGTACGGTATATTTTAATTGCAATGGATAGAAATGCATAATTGTCATTTGCTGATGTACATTTCTGCATGAAAATTACATAGTAGCAAACAGCAGCTGCCTGAATCACCCAATTAAGAGACTTTTTCACATACTTTTACATGCTGTTTAATGTCCCCTTGATTTCATTTGACAGCATTCCCTTTCCACTCTCATCAAAGTGCAAGCAAAAGATTTGTTGCATGTTGACAACCCAATTAGAACCTCGAAGATCATTGGCTGCCTCATTATGAAGATTCAAGCCATTATCATTCTTGCTCCATGCTTACCTATCTGTCTGAATGTATTTTCATTACTGTCAATATTGTGTTGGTATTATCCCATTCCTCAGTACCTTCTGAACATGTATTTCTCTCTCTTACCTACCTTTGGTGGTGAAATCGCTAATGTCTAGGCAAGACATATACAACATCAAAAGGTTGAAAAGAAATATAGGTTTGATCCAGCAAGAGAAGCTATTTCGTGTGTATTACACGGAAAAAATTATCTGATGGCTAATTTGTAAGTTCAAGCATTCAGGATGCTCTGTGTATGCATATTGTATTATTCATATTCTATCAATAATATATTGTTATATTAATAGGTGCTGTAATTGCCGAAGGCACCAAGAGTTGTGACTTACCTCTGGATCTGTTTGCAAGCTGCAGCTGCATCCTTATATAAATGCTTACCTAAGACAAATGAAACTAGATCAATCAGAGAAAGATCAAAAAAGAGCAATCAGAGATTGCAAACCTTCACCAGGAATTGTTTTGTGTGGTGTATTTTGGGTGGCAAATAAATGGAAACATGCACAAAATGAAAAGGTCATTGATTGCAAATGAAAGGTTTAAATTGTCTCATTGTAAAGGTCAAATGGTTTAAAGGTCGAAATTCAAGGTCTAAAGGGTCAAAATTGTCTGAAGGGGACTGAAGGGTCTTAAAACGTCTGAAAAAGATCGAGAGGTCAAAGGGGTCTACAGGGTATGAAAAGGGCTGAATGGTGTGAATGTCGAAAGGGTATAAAGGAGTCTGAGGTATTTGGGGTTTGAAAGGGTTGAAGGAGATCAAAACGGTCTTAGGGTCAAAAGGTTATAAAGGGTGTATCAGGGTCTCCAGGGTCTTATCAAGCCAAAGGGGTTTCAAGGGTCCAAAGAGTCTTTATGGGTCTCAGGGTTTTGCCAAGGTCTGAAGAGGGGTCAGGTCAGGTCAAGTATGGGAGCATGCGCCAGAGCAGCGCGTCGGTGCATCCACTTTCCGCCGGCACTCCAGGGGCTTCCGCCTGGCCATCCCCCAGGCAGATGCCTGGCCCATCCACATCTCCTCGAGATGCTGATCAACCTGCTGCAACCAGCTGCACATGGTCGCCCATCAGCCTCCTCCACTCACGAGGCTCCCTCGCTGAGAGAATCTTGTGAGCAGGAACAGCATTAGGAAAACGAGCCACATGTCCATACAGCCGCAGCTGATGCTCATGGTCTATGCAAGTAGCAAATCTCATTTGAGTCTGTCTCAGCAACCACTCGTTGGACACAAAGTCCGACCAGCAATAGCCAAGGATTTTCTGAAGAGACTTGGTACCAAAGGAATTTAGCCCCCATCTCAGATTCCTGGTCAGAGTCCAAGTCTCGCACCCATAGAGCAAGACTGGAAGTACCAAGGACCTGAAGACTCGGACTTTCGTCCTCCCGCACAGGTACCGGCAGCGCCACACCCCATGATCCAGTGAATCCATGACTCCCCAGGCCCGACCCAGACGTCTATTGACCTCTGACTCGCAGCCAGCAGAGACATGAATATCACTGCCAAGGTAAGTGAATCTCTCCACGACCTTAACATCCTCACCACAAACAGACACAGACAGAACAGCAGCATCCAAGATGTCACCGAAAGCCTGGATCTTAGTTTTGACCCAAGAAACCCGTAATCCCAAAGGCTCCGACTCCTCATTCAGCACCTCGAGGGCCCCCAAGAGGATGTCTAAAGTCTCCGCAAAGATGACTGCATCATCTGCAAAGTCAAGGTCCGAGATCTTGACATTCCCAAATGATGCACCGCAACTTGATCTCTCCGACATCCTCCCTAGAATCCAGTCCATACAAGTGCTGAAAAGTGTGGGGGCAAGTACACATCCCTGACAAACTCCAGTAACAACTGGAAATAAGTCAGAGATGGTACCACCACACTTCACAGCACTCTCAGTACCAGAGTAGAGTTCAGACATCAGATCGATCAGTTTTGGTGGCACCCCACGAAGACCAAGAATCCTCCAGAGGACATCCCGATTCACTGAATCAAACGCTTTACAGAGATCAACATAGGCTGCAAGCAGCCCCTGCCGAAACTCTCGTCTGCGTTCGGTGAGGACACGAAGTGCAAGGATATGGTAAATCATTGACCTCTTTGGTGTAAAGACTGACTGCTCTGGATGCTGGTGCTCAAGCAGATGGTGGCGAACACTATCAAGAATTATCCGAGCAAAGACCTTTCCCGGCACTGAGAGCAGCGTCACCCCTCGGTAGTTGTTGCAGTCTTGGCGATCACCCTTCCCTTTCCAGAGAGGGACAACAAGACCACTTCTTCAGTCAGTTGGGATGATGCCTGTGTTCCAGTCAGAGCACAGAACTGCACGGAACGACAAGAGTACAGCATTTCCACCAGGTTTAAGAAGTTCAGCATGGATGCCACAGATCCCAGGAGTTTTACCCCATTTCAACCAGTTCACCGCAGCCTGTGTTTCCACAAACGAAGGTGGACCACAGTTGATTGGAGGGTCAGCAATTGGGATTGTAACACACCTGACTTCCAACTCACCAGCAGGTGGATCAGCCTGGTAGAGCTGCTTAAAGTAACCAGCCCAGCGGGCCTTCACTTTGGACTTCTCTGTCATGAGCCCCCCACCCTCTACTCTAACTGCAGTTCACCAAGGGACGGACTTGGTGGAACACAATGCGCGAATTCCCCTGTAATTCAGGACAAGAATCACCTGACCACAGGTGATGCTCTTCCGCCTCAAAGATTCCTCGCACATAGGCCTCCTTGTCCATCCTTAGTGTACGTACAGTTTTATGCCTCAGCTCCCTGAACAGCTCAGCTCTGCCATTCAAACTGGTCCTGCAACTCTGGTCAATGTTATGCAGTGTCGCTTGAGAAACAAAATTCTTCTTCGCCCTATGGCGAGTTCCACGACATCTCCCGGCAACATCAAGAACGGTGGTCTTCAATGCAATCCACAACTCTTCAGGATCCCCCAAAGCACCCAGACTTCCCAAGCCTCCACTCAGCCTGTCCATAAAATCCTCAGCTACCCTCTCATCCTTGAGCTTGCCAACATCTAGCATAGGTTGGGATGGTACAATTCTCCTGGATTTAAGCTTCAACTTCAGGTCAGGTCAGGTATGGGAGCATGTGCCAGAACAGCACGTCGCTGCGTCCACTTTCCGCCAGTACTCCAGGGGCCTCCGTCTGGCCATCCCCCAGGCAGATGCCAGGCCCATCCCCATCTCCTTGAGATGATGGTCAACCTGTTGCAACCATGAGGCACGTGGTCGACCCACTGGCCTCCTCCACTCATGAGACTCCCTCGCTGAGAGAATCTGGTGAGCAGGATCAGAGTCAGGAAAACGAGCCACATGTCCATACAGCCGCAACTGACGCTCACGGACTATGCAGGTAACAAATCTCATCCGAGTCTCTCTCAGCAACCGCTCGTTGGACACAAAATCCGACCAGCGATAGCCAAGGATTCTCCGAAGACTCCTGGTACCAAAGGAATTAAGTCTCCGTCTCAGATCTTTGGTCAGAGTCCAAGTCTCGCACCCATAGAGCAAGACTGGAAGTACCAAGGACCTGAAGACTCGGACTTTCGTCCTCCCGCACAGGTACCGGCAGTGCCACACCCCATGATCCAGTGAATCCATGACTCCCCAGGCCCGACCCAGACGTCTATTGACCTCTGACTCGCAGCCAGCAGAGACATGAATATCACTGCCAAGGTAAGTGAATCTCTCCACGACCTCAACATCCTCACCACAAACAGACACAGACAGGACAGCAGCATCCAATATGTCACCGAAAGCCTGGATCTTAGTTTTGACCCAAGAAACCCGTAATCCCAATGGCTCAGACTCCTCATTCAGCACCTCGAGGGCCCCCAAGAGGATGTCTAAAGTCTCCGCAAAGATGACTGCATCATCTGCAAAGTCAAGGTCCGAGATCTTGACATTCCCAAATGACGCACCGCAACTTGATCTCTCCGACATCCTCCCTAGAATCCAGTCCATACAAGTGCTGAAAAGTGTGGGGGCAAGTACACATCCCTGACGAACTCCAGTAACAACTGGAAATAAGTCAGAGATGGTACCACCACACTTCACAGCACTCTCAGTACCAGAGTAGAGTTCAGACATCAGATCGATCAGTTTTGGTGGCACCCCACGAAGACCAAGAATCCTCCAGAGGACATCCCGATTCACTGAATCGAACGCTTTACAGAGATCAACATAGGCTGCAAGCAGCCCCTGCCGAAACTCTCGTCTGCGTTCGGTGAGGACACGAAGTGCAAGGATACGGTCAATCGTTGACCTCTTTGGTGTAAAGCCTGACTGCTCTGGACGCTGGTGCTCAAGCAGATGGTGGCGAACCCTATCGAGAATTATCCGAGCAAAGACCTTGCCCGGCACTGAGAGCAGCGTCACCCCTCGGTAGTTGTTGCAGTCTTGGCGATCACTCTTCCCTTTCCAGAGAGGGACAACAAGGTCCCTCTTCCAGTCAGTTGGGATGATGCCTGTGTTCCAGGCAGAGCACAAAACTGCATGCAACGACACGAGTGCAGCATTTCCACCAGCCTTGAGAAGTTCGGCATGGATGCCACAGATCCCTGGAGCTTTGCCCCGTTTCAACTGGTTCACCGCAGCCCGTGTTTCAACAAGCGTAGGTGGACCACAGTTGATTCGAGGGTCAGCAACAGGGATTGTAACACCCTTGACGTCAAACTCGACAGTTGGGGGATCAGCCTGGTACAACTGCTCAAAGTAACCGGCCCAGCGGGCCTTCACTTCAGACTCCTCTGTCAAGAGCCTACCACTCTCTACTCGAACTGTAGTGCTCCGAGGGATGGGCTTGGATGAACGTAATGCGCGAATTCCCCTGTAAGCGGGACGAGAATCACCTGTCCACAGGTGATGCTCTACCCCCTCACAGATTCCTCGCACATAGGCCTCCTTGTCCACCCTCAGTGCACGTACAGTTTTACGCCTCAGCTCCCTGAACAGCTCAGCTCTGCCATTCAGCCTGGCCCTGCGACTCTGGTCAATGGTATCCAGTGTCCCTTGAGAGACAAAATTCTTCTTTGCCCTGCGGTGAGCTCCAAGGCATCCACCGGCAACATCAAGGACGGTGGTCTTGAAGGCGCTCCACAACTCTTCAGGACCCCCCAAAGCACCCAGACCCCCCAAGTGTCCACTCAGCCTGTTCGCAAACTCCTCAGCTACTCTCTCATCCCTGAGTTGGCAACATCCAGTCTCAGCTGGGATGGTACCATTCTCCAGGATTTAAGGTGCAGCTTTAGAGTTGCTACAACAAGCCTGTGGTCAGTATTGAGGAACTGAGCACTCAGGCAGACCCTGCAGTTCTGGATCATCCTCCAACGACCGTCAATGAGCACATGGTTAATCTCCTTTGCCGCACCACCAGCGTTGGAATACCAATTCCAGCGATGAGCTTGTGGGCGCTGAAACCATGAACCGGCCACCCTAAGTCCATGACTTCTTGCAAAGTCAAGGAACTTAGTGCTATTCTGGTTCACAGTTCCAGACCCATGGGGACTAACACATGTCTCATAAACATCCCTATCAGTTCCAGTCGATGCACTGAAATCCCCCAAGACTAGAAGAGTATCTCGTCTGGGGCACTGATAAACCAGAGACTCCATCATGGCATAGAATGCATCTTTCATGGTGAGATCACTCGCCTCAGTCAGAGCAAAAACAGAGACGAGGGAAATGACACCTAAGGAGTGACGAATCCTGAGTCTCATAATATGCTCGATGACTGATGATTCCTCAATTATCACTGGAGTCAGCTTTTTGGACATAGCTACATCAACTCCTTGGGCGTGGTAACCATCAGAGTGACCAGACCAATAGTAGGTGTAACCACCCACCATGATCTCGTCGCAATCCGGTCTATGAAACTCAGAGAGTGCTGCAAGTAGAGGAAAAATGGGGTTTCTAAGGCATCCATACAAATGAATGGGGGAAATGGGAAAAACTCTCTGAATCAATGCCGGAAAAGCCCAAAACAGGAGACTCATTCCTCCCCCTCCCATATAAACAAATGTAAAATTGAGACTGTCTCAAGGCCCATAAGGTCAAAATAGGAGACTGATTTTTCTCCCCCTCCCATACAAGCTAATGTTAAATTGAGACTGATTCCCTTCCCTCCCCTACAAGCAAATGTAAAATTGAGGCTGATTTCTTCCCCATTGAGCAAATGTTAAACTGAGACTTACTGATTAAAGCACTTCATTCCATTCAAAGAGTGATCCAATGAATATTTGTTCATGTTCTACTCCAGGTAATAAATTAATTTTCCTATTATATTCACTTTATCTCTTCAATAATTTTTGAAGTCTCGTGGTTATATTTTAAATCATCAGAACACTAACAGAACAAAGTTTAGTTAAAAACAGCTTTTAAACGTAGGTTTTATCAAAATCATTTAAAGCATTTTCATTTTCGTGTTAAAATGAGTCAGACTGCTTGAGAACGTATTGTTGCGGAGCCGGGTGTCGGCTGCGAGCACGACCGTTGGTTGGAGCAGTAGGGTCGACTCTACTGAACACCCATAATCGAGGTCGTACCTTTCGAAAAACTCCGAGTGTACGGGTCCCTTACAGGACCATAAA
Source organism: Eptatretus burgeri (assembly GCF_056783735.1). Taxonomy (NCBI): domain Eukaryota; kingdom Metazoa; phylum Chordata; class Myxini; order Myxiniformes; family Myxinidae; genus Eptatretus; species Eptatretus burgeri. The sequence continues at coordinate 37,659,844 of NC_140965.1, forward strand.
TTGTCAATATAATTCGACCACGTGGGACAGGGTTATTTGCCAACCTTCAAAATACCTAGAGACCCACGTGGCGAGCTACCTAGTATTCACACCCTTGTCGGGACGAGAACGGGACGAGTCGTTTCCATGCTCGACCCGTGCGTAACCCGAGCGGGTGGTACAGAGATCCCGTCGGTCCAAATGCCCACTTTGCCGCTTCCCCAAATTTCCCAACACGCACCATGTTAAACCAATGAGGAAAACACAGAAACAAGCTGATACATTTAACAGGGGATTTATTTACAATAGGGAAAAGGAAAACAGAGCAGAATTAAACCGACTATAAAGAAATGCAATCATGTACAGCACAAGCACTTAACAGTTCCTACTTAAAGACGGGCCCACAGACAGACGCACACCCAAAAGAAATGGACCCAAATGGTCTTTATTATCCCTTCGGCTCGGAGGAGATGGAGCGCAGATTGTTTGTTCTCTCCTCCTTCTTCCCCTTTTCGGGCGTGATTCACTCATCGCCCATTGGCCGCAAATGACGCCAAGTCTGCTGATTGGACCGGGAGGGCGTGACGACCCGTCGCGGCAGACTGCCCCCCAAACAGGCAGAGGATATTTTATCCTGCGTGTGCTGTGCTCATTGGATGACCGCCGGGGAACTCGCTCGCATCTCCCTTATTTGGCAAGAGCGATGTCAGGTCTTGTGAACTCTGCCCACGTACGTGCTGACACGCACGTAGGCAATGACGTCAGTGTGAGGAAGCGAGGTGAAGGCGTGTTGTTGTAGTTATCAGGGGTGTAAAAATGTAAAAGAAAACCCTAACTATCAAAATAACTCTGCAGCACATGAACATTTAATTACCCATAAAACAAGGGAAAGGGAGCTATCTATCCACATTTACTTATCAAAATAACAGCTATAGGACCTGTATGTTGAGTGCTCATGGCTTCCAGATTCATAACAGTATCGCCCACGTCTCGTCCAAGCTGTCTCACCCGAACCAAGTCATTTTCCATGTGGAAACACACCCTGGAAAAACCATTGTTGTGAAATCTCCCATTACGTCATCAAGTCGCTTATTTAAACCAAGCTGTGTGCTGAGCATGTTTTATTACCAAAATGGAGCATTCAGATTATTATGACAACCTTACGGATCAATCGTTTTCACAAGATGAGAGGTGAGATTCTCAACCCAATTTATTATTTATTGTTTAAAACAGAATTAAATCACGACACAACCAATAATTATTGTACGTCTTTTTTTTCAACAGGTTTTTCCGAATCAGAACATCGTTCATAACAGATGTGTAGAATGAATTATCTGATTTACATGACGAATGGGTAAAAATGAACGACTTTCTTGAAGAGATTCAACTTTTCAGAAGAGAACTGAACAATAACGTTGTTGATTTGAAACAAGTACTCTCATGCCCTGTAATCTTGGAAGACCCGAGTTCAAGGTGAGAAACGCACACACAAGTTTGTGTGTGTGTGTGTGTGTGTGTGTGTGTGTGTGTGTGTGTGTGTGTGTGTGTGTGTGTGTCTGTATCTGTCTCTGTCTATCTATCTGTCTCTGTCTCTGTATCTGTCTCTGTTTCTCTATTCCTCTGTCTCTATATCTCTTGAGTGTTGACTTATTATTATTATTATTATTATTATTATTATTATTATTTTTTCAGTTTAAACACCTGTCTGGATGAACCAAACACACTACTTAATCTTGTGGAGGAATCTGACATGACACTCAAGACATCTGAAGCAGATTGCTGGAAAAGATCATCTATTCTTACAACTGAATCTTTAATATTTTAAAATTTGATTAGTTATATTTGTTTTCCTTATAATTATCTGATTTTGAATTACAAGAAAAGAATAAAGGAGATGTAAAGGGGAGGGGGGTAGGTGCGCTCCCCCAATGACTGACCACCCCCCCTCATCCCACCCCCCTCCCCTCCACATGTGTGTGTGGGGAATGGGTGGGGGGGGTGGGATGAGGGGGGTGGTAGGTCAAAGATGGGCGGTGCACAGGGGGGATGAGTGAGGGTGGGCGGGCATTGTGTGGTGAGGTTTGTGTGGGTGAGGTTTATGTGGGCGGGGTTTTGTGGGTGGGGCTTCTGTGGGTGGAGCTTGTGTGGATTGGCGGGGCTTGAGTGGGGTGGGGTTTGTGTCAGTGGAGCTTGTGTGGGCAGGGCTTCTGTGGGTGGAGCTTGTGTGGATCGGCGGGGCTTGTGTGGGCAGGGATTGTGTGGGTGGAGCTTGTGTGGGCTAATTTTCTGTGGGGGGAGCTTGTATGGATGGGCAGGGCTTCTGTGGGTGGGGCTTCTGTGGGTGGGGTTTGTGTGGGCGGGGCTTCTGTGGGTGGAGCTTGTGTGGATGAGCGGGGCTTGCGTGGGTGGGGTTTGTGTCGGTGGGGCTTCTGCGGGTGGTGCTTGTGTGGGCGGGGCTTCTGTGGGTGGAGTTTGTGTGGGCGGAGTCAAAAAAATTCAATTTATCTTTGTCTTTTGGAATTCCTGTGAATAAAATGAACCTAAAATCTCTTCCCCCTTTAAATCAAATACCTTATAAGTCCAAGGAACTGTATCTATCACATCACCGATTTTAAAAAGCTCATTTGTCCACCGCTTTGTATAACCTTTTTCAAAATGTGATTTCCACCTCTATATTCTTACTATATCACCAACTTTGAACTTAGGCTTTCTGACATTAATCTATTTTTCATATTCTAATTTTGTAAATGTTTCTGATGGTTTGGTATTTGTTGAGGTTTGAATCGTGTCATTATACTTATCTACAATATCCTGAATTAAAGATGACCATTGTTGTGAACCGAGTTGAGTGAATTTTTTATATAGTCTCTCTTTTGAAGCGCTCAATAACAACCGCTTTTCCTTCATTAAAGGTGCTGTATAATGTAATGTTGTTATTTTTAAGAAAATTAATAAATGTCATGTTATAGAACTCTGTACTCTCATCAGTCCACAATTTTTTCGGTTTTCTCTTACTTTTATTAAATATCTGTTGAAAGGCTAACAAAAGAGTATTAACTGTGTTGTTTTTTAAAGAGACAATCCACGCATAGCTACTCCTCAAATCAATAACGGTCAAAGCATACTTGTACCCCTTATCATTATTGAGTTCAATCAAATCGGCGGACCAGATATAATCAACTTCCTTGGAATAAACCTTCCTTCTATGAAACTTTGTGATTATTGGTTTATGTAATTCATCAGCTAATTGTTCTTCAATCCTAATGACATCATTAGAACCTATAAGTTTTTTGAATTTCCAAGCCCAAGTTTCAATTTAGTACTGATCATCTTCTTCACGATGAACCTATCAACTTTTTCTCTCAAGGTTGGATTTTGTATCAGAGACAAATTATACAACATTTCTTTATCGGCATTATGTTTTTCTTCCAAAGTTGTGGTATTCCCATAATCAATATCGTGCTTCATGCACACTTCATCAACCCTATTGATGGGTTTACTCCATGATTTAGGATTGTCTGCCTCATGTAATCTTTTTGTTGGTTGTGTTTGTGTTTATCCAAGTTTGTGCCTGGACCACAGAAAGAATACCCTGGTAGATGTAATTCCCCTGGTATTCCAGTACTTGTAAATTTACTTCCTGATAAAAACTTTTGTCTATCTCCTCCACGATTGTGTTTGGAGATAAATTTACTCTTTTTTGAGCCACACACCGAACATATACCTTTTTGTATAACCCTGTTATTTTTACTTTTAAAATATGAGATTTTTTTGTATTAGTTTTCTTTTTACATTTTAGACAATAACTCATTTATTTATGAGAAAAATTCCTCCAGAGTGTGAAAACCTTTTTAGTTTCCAACATGCACATTTGAATCTTCATTTTTAAAACAAAGAATCCTCAGAAATGTCTTCACTCACTCCTCCATTTATTTTTTTAAAAAATGGAAAACTTTAATTAAAGTCATTCACACCAACATCATCAATAAAATCATCTTTATCTCCACTTTCTCATTTATATCTTCTCCCTGAAAACGATGTAATAGTCTTGACAAACATATTTCTAATTGACTTGTGAATTCTTTGTTTTACTCCTCGGTGCGTTGAGATTTATTTATTTTCTATAATTCCCCCAATCTTTTTCTAATCTCACTGGTTTCCATATTTTTTTATATTTATTTATTCTCTCTTTCCTCCCTCTCCCTCTCCTCCTTCTCTCTCTTCTCCTTCTTCACTCTCTCTTCTCCCTCTGCTTCTCTCTCTTCTCCTTCTCCTCCTTCGCTCTCTCTTCTCCTTCTCCTCCTCTCTCTTCTCCTTTTCCTCCTCTCTCTTCTCCTTTTCCTCCTTCTCTCCCTCCTCCTTCACTACTCTCTTCTCCCTCTCCTCCTTCTCTGTCTTCTCCTTCTCCTCCTTCTCTCTCTTCTCTCTCTCTCCTCCTTCTCTCTCTTCTCCTTTTACTCTTCTCTTCTCCTTTTCCTCCTTCACTACTCTTCTCCCTCTCCTCCTTCTCTCTCTTCTCCTTTTCCTCCTTCACTACTATTCTCCCTCTCCTCCTTCTCTCTCTTCTCCTTCTCCTCCTTCTCTCTCTCTTCTCTCTCTGCTCCTTCTCTCTCTTTTACTTTTCCTCCTTCTCTCTCTCTTCTCCTTCTCCTCCTTCTCTCTTCTCTCTCTCCTCCTTCTCTCTCTTTTACTTTTCCTCCTTCTCTCTCTTCTCCCTCTCCTCCTTCTCTCTCTTATCTCTTTTCTCCTTCTCTCTCTTCTCCTTTTCCTCCTCTCTCTTCTCCTTTTCCTCCTTTGTCTCAGTTTCTTCAACTCCTTCGGCGTCCCTTATTATCCTTGAATCACTTACACCCCATAGAATATCATACATATACAGTATTCACCATGATTTCTTGTTATTCCTGAATCCAAAATAATTTTTTTTACAACAGGAAACCAATAAAATTTCTTCTGAATTTCTAAAAGAGCCTTACGTTTTCTTAACTTTATATTTTTTTCATTATTCAACATTTTAATTAAATCCAAAATTGTTGGTTTATCAACATCAGTATAAAGCCAATCTTTTATTGAAAATACCTCATTCTTATGTTGTAGAGCATATTTATTAAAATACCGAATACACTTTTCTGCTTGGACACAGAAATGATAATTTTCTTGAAGCCTTCTTGCTGTCATTTATGTATCAGAAATATTTGACAGATTTATATAATGACAGGAAACACCCCCCCCCCCCCAATCTTCACAGAGTTAAATCATTTTGTATTTCTTTACTTCTTATATATAATCTTGTTTTTTTCTGATTTCATGATATAAACTATGGCATACCATGATTAAATTTACCCTTATTAAATTCTTTTATTTGTTGTTTACTAAAGTGCTTCCACAAAACTCATTCTCGGCACCAAGTGGATAATATTCTTCCTTTCGAGACTGATTTAATTGTTCCAGGTCTTCTAGGTCAATTATAAATGACCAATTATACCCTAAATCATTCATATCATACCCACATTGTTCTATTCTCATACAAATGATACGCCCTTCTTTATGAAATTTTATATGAACTGGAACCGTGAATTCTGTATGACCTGGAGATAAAATCAACACTTTTGTATCTTTGGAATACACAGCTGTTTTATTTAAGGATATATATTGTGATACATCACTTATTCTCACCAAGTCATTCGCGTCAGTCGGGCTTGTATAATTTATTAATTTATTAGCATTTTTCAGATTAATATTTATTGTTATACTATATTTCTGTCGTTCAGCCTGTGCCTTTGTGTAATAATTTGATAAATCAATATCCATTTCTTGGGATACACCAAAGATAGAACCATCTTTACCAACATAAGTCATTTATATTAGATGAAAAATAATGTCATTAAAAAAAAAAATTTTGTTGAGTTGAAATAACACATATAGACATAATTGACCACAATACTTGGAATTTAATTCTTGGACTTGAAATGTTTAATAAACACCATTCTGTAAGAATTTTATTATTTCAACAGGTGGATGAAGACGAAAACTATCAAAATAATATTTGTCTTGACTATTAAAAATACAAACCCAATGAGAACCGTTCCCATTATTATCTTCAAAGTTCATAATAATATTTTTTGTATGTTGAGGCCCATTTGTTAATTCATCTCTCATACAAATAACCACATTATGAATTTTTTATTTCTTACAATATTTGACAAGTTCTAAATTTGATGTTGTAGTCTTTCCAATTTCTTTAAACCACTCATCAATGCTCATTTATTTATTAGAAAGATATAATCCATGACCCCTTTTAGTTAATTTTACAACTGCTTGTGTGATAGAAGAAAGCATATCTCCAACTAACAATCTCACTTTTACAGGCAGACTTTCAAGTTTTTCAGCAAAATCTACAATTACACCACTTCCACTAATTTGTTTCCCCAACTCTTTGTTATGTTTTTCCAATTATTTTTGAGCCCGGAGTTGAGCTGTCCTTTTGCTGACAGTTTTCACCGCTGCTGAAATACCAGCTCTCAATGCTCCAGCCGCACTTAAACCAGCAAATAAAGGAATTAGGAATTGGAGAAATCCTCCACTCATCTCTCTTATTGAATATTTCTTCAACATTGGTTTTGACATTTTAATTTTAAGTGAGCAAGTATCGTTGAAGATTTTCACCTGTTCTCTTGTGAGCAAAATGTCAATTCTTACTGCTCCTCTTTTCTGAATTGTAATAATGTTAATCTTACAAGGCTTTTCATTTTGAATACAAGATGATAGTTTATGAATATTGATTTGATTAACATATGCCCCAGTTGGTACTTTACCACTCATTTATTTAACCAAAAAATTATGTGAGACTAATCATAACACCATTATCTATATTAATCTGTAATTCTGTTTCTTCCAAAAGCAAACAATATGTATCAACTTCTTCACTCTCTCCTCTTTCAATATATTGGGAAGTATCCAATTGATTAGACTTTATCGTTTCCTTTTGAGCACTCAGGTCAATCGCATAGATTGTATACAGACTTTTAAATGCTGTTATATTCAAAATAGGTTCTTTATTTCCATTGCTTTCACACACCTTTTGGTAAGACTTGTGTGCTTCAGCATCATCATTTTTTCCCCAATTAATTTCCAATCTATCTCGTGGATAAAATGTTCCATCCAGATAAACAAGAAATTGTTTCACCTTACCATTATCACTCAATGCATTATTCTTATCAGTAGCAGTATCACCATCTGGTTAAAAAAAATGATCAACAGATGTCATGGCTTTCCTTCCAGAACACCCAAATTCCATGTGTAAGTGGTTTGGTTCAGTTTAACGTGTTGACATCTTCTTTTGAGGTATGATACATTGAGTGGTTTCTTTGAGTTAACTCTTCTATTCAACATCTCTTCTGTTTTAAGATTAGGAGTATATTCACTAATATACCAACTAATTTCATCAATTACAAATTTATTCTGATCACCAAAAGCATTACCAACACCAAAAAGTAATCTATTTTCATTTTCATTCCTTTGTAGTTGAAATCTAATTTTAAGACCATATAGAACTTTATCATGATCACAAAATCCAAATTTACCTTTAAGAGGAACTGCCACAGTAAAACTATTATCTGCTTTTGTATCATCATTATACATTCTTTTCCTTTTACTGTATCAAGGGTCTGTGTTTGTTCCCATTGACATATCAAGAATAAAACCTTCGACAGCCCCCTTTCCCATTCTATCACCATATGAATATAGTGTAAATTTCATCATTTCAGATGTAGCAGAGACATAATCAACCGCTTCAACTTCTTGTGTTCCAATGTACAAACGAACACTATCAAACATTTTCCAGAAGAAATCATTTACGAGTGTAGCGTTTGTGTTATTTTCAGCCTTAGTGAATGTAAATTTACACAACAATAAACTTTTGGATAGATTCAAATAAGTTTGTTGATTATTTATTTCAGAACTTTTTGTACCATTTGCATTCCAGTCTGTTCCAGTTTTTGCATTTACCTTGAAGTAATCCTCTTTTTTCGTGGAGTTTGAGATGACAATGGTATCATTCAAATCATAGATACTATCTATTGCTTCCATACTTGTATTTATTTAGGAAAAAAGATGTTAAAACTTTTGAAGCCCTGACCCAAGAATTTGAATTATTTTCTGTCGTTCTTGGGAAGCCAACTGAGTTTTGCATTTCTTAATTTCTTTTATTGCTTATAATTTATGAGATTCCTTTTGGGTATCTTTTATACTCTTTATAGCACCCGCTACATTTCCCACAGCAGAAGCAGTTGAACCAATTAGGTCTTTATGTTTAAGAATAGTTGAACCTATACCCATTAAAGTATCAATTATCCCATCTCCTCTAAATTTATGACCGACACCCCTTTGTCTCTGAGGTTTATAGTATCCTCAACCAAAATACATTCCTTCACCCTTGTAGTATGGGGAAAGGAACATCCCATCCCCTGTAATTATTTTATATTTTCACAACTCGTGTTTCCTTACAATAACCATCATATTTATTTATTGGAAACCTTCACATACGTGAATTCTGATGGATATAATTTCTCCATTAAAAGAAATCATGTGATTATCTTGTTCTGTTATTCTAAAATTTACTCTGTATATGGTTTTTCCTGACATAGGTAGATAAACCAGATTTTGGGTTCCATATTGAATTTAGAACCAATTAGGGTTGAGCATGCGCTGAATGAAAATGTTGTATTTGTTCTTATTCCATCATTATACGCACCATCAATCAAATCACAGTGAATTAATACCAAATTTATTCCTGAGGATATTAGAATGACTATCACTGTAAAACGTCCCATTAGTTTCAATATTTTTTGAGGAGAAACCCAATAACTCTCTAAATGAATTATCAATTTTGAAATCAATCTTGTAGTTATTTTTAAGTTTAATCATAGATTTTTAAGTATGTTTTTGAATCCATATTAGAATATTTTTTGGTTCATCACCATGTTCTTTCATAAGATGAACAATTTCGGAAGATATTTCACAAATCTCATATGCTCCGGGTGAAACTGTTATCGTTTTATATCCACTTCCCGGATTATAACTAAACATGTCATTTTTCTTGGTGATATTAAATGTGTTATAAGTTACCATGGACAATAAAGATGCCTCATATTCTTTTGTTGCGTCAAGTTGTAGTGGGTATGGGAATGAAGATGTGTGGTCGCTTGTTGTGAAATTAAAACTAAGGATTGTGCTTTTCATCTTATTTATTATGAGATCAAATGTCCTTGTATTGACATTTATTAATTATTTTCATGTTCATCAACTGGTCTAAAATGGCTGATGCTTCATTAAAACAAATGTTATTTCCAGCCTTCTTACTACCTAACAACAATAACAGTCTATTAACTAATTGTGATGGTTCATTTGGAAGAAAACTAACACCTGAACCAAGGATACTTAAAGCCTGAATAATGTGTTTCCCCTTCTCATTCTTCCTACTTTTACCAGAAAGACTAACCCCATAATTAAGAGAGTCCAGCAGATCAATATATACTCCATCATCATTATTTTCCATGTTCAATGGTTGATCAAAATACTTTGATTCATCCCTCACAGTTGAACCTTGTCTTCCATCTTTTGTTAGAAGAAACATTAATCTCAGAGTTCGTTTAACAGGGGGTTGAGCAGAACTCAAGAACTTTAATTCATCATTAAATATCAATATCTTTTCTTGAACAAGATGAAATATTGCTGGTTGTTCTGTTGGAATGAGTCCTGCTTTGGTTTTTGAATCCACTGAATATTCATTGTTTTGAATAGCATTCACACTATAATCAGGGGGTTGATTAATTTCTTCCAGTTGTTGAAATAATCCTTTATCATCATCTTCTAATTCTCCTATATGCCCTAATTCTTCCTCCGTTATTTGACTGAAATATTTCAACATTTGAAGTTTTTTTCGGAGTATATTCTATTGTGGGAACTGTGGAAACATCTATAGTTTTTTTGGGGGAGGTTTTTGAAAGTGGTTTAAAATTTTTTCTCTTGTTTATTCTTTCAAATGCTTCTTCACCCGTTAGTTTCTGTCTGCGTTTCTTCTTTATGTCTTCCTGTTGTTTTACAACTTTTGAAACCAACTCTTGATGTTCCTTAAATCTTCTTGCTCTTTCTTTCGCATCCATTTATTTATTGGAAAATATCATTTAATGAATTGTAAAGATCAACAGGGAAATTTGCCTTTTCTTCATCATTGCAGTAGATGTGTTCAAATAAATCCTTTTCTTTAAATATTTCATCAAATTCTTCATTAACATTAATACGAGTTGTAATTTCTTCTTCACTAATACTTGTATCTCTGCTTTTCATATGTTTGCATTGAGTTTCTTCATCAATATCAAACCGAATGATAAAATCTTAACCCCATTACCACTCAGATGTTCAATAATTTGTCTCAATCCTTCTGGATTAGTTTCTAATATCCCAAGACCACCAGATTTTAGTTTCTTTAACTCACTCTTACAATGTGAATATTTTGTTGTACCAAGAGAAACCTCCTCAAATATTTGACCTTTATTCCTCAATCGCATATGTTCCTCCACTGAAATATAGTAATAATCTTCACCTTATACTTCTCCAGGTCTTATTGCTCTCATTGTTGTAGATACAATGTGTATCACAGGGTATTTTTTAAGCAGATTTACAATATTCTCATTTGTACCATACAAGAACCTTGACTTATGAAAGTTTTTTTTTTCCAGAAGCAGATTTATCCACAAGATTTATAATAATAGTTGTCATTTATATATGTAATTGTTTATAAAATAAAAAATATATCCCTTAATATCTCATCTTGTTTCACAACAATATATTTACATTTTTCAGTCGTGTGCTTCATATAATCCCCAAATTCCTTTTTACAACATAATGTAGAACAATTGTCTCTCCAAAAATTGTTTATATCTATTGAATTTTACTTGAATAATATAAAAGTACTAGCATTGTTTCTTATGGAACGACGAGGGAGTTGAAAGTGTGATTGATTAAGATAAATACAGTTACAAGAATAATGTCTCCCTCTTGTGTAGTAGCTGTCCATTACCATTTGGTTTCTCTCATTAACACAATCATTAAAGTTAACGAGGTTCTTTTATGATTTATCCAAATCTTGGGGAGAAGGTATATCATCCATATTATCACTAAGAATACAAGTTATCAGTACAAGTTACAAGTTATTTTATATCTCTGAGTATCACAAAATAGTTGTATTATATCTTCAATGTTGTCATCATTTAGTTTGTTTTGAAGTTGAAATAAACCGATTATATCTTCTTTTTGAAGACCAGCATTAAAACCTTGTGAGAGTAGTTGATACTCAGGTTGAAAACTCGACTTTGTGAAAATTATTAAATTATCATAATCTACAAAGTTGGGAGTAAGGAGCATCTTTAAAAGTAAGCAGGTTTTTCCACATCCGCTTGAACCAACGATTAGACATCTTAATGAATTTGGAAGATTTTTATGGTTGTTAAATTATATCTTATTTTCCCAAATGGGTAAAAAATCATTCATTTATATATTTGGAAAACAGGTTATTTAATTTATTATTAGCTTTTTTAGAAACTCTATATTTTATCCTAAGTTCGGGTTTAATTTCAAGATAATCCATTATTTTATTTATACAATATCTGTGTTGATATTTCCCTGAAAATGGCAATCGTGAATAATATATAACAACAAGCCTTTGAACATTTCTCTAATACGTTCAGTTTCTTCCATTTTAAGGAAAGGTGTGTTATCACCCTCATACTTTACATTCATTTCTCTAATCAATCTTGTTAAGTAATTCATTTTTGGTGTAAATCTAAAATAATTATATTCCTTTTTATATATTTTATTATCATTAATTAGAAGATAATCACAGAATATACATTGTTTATAGGCTTTTGACTCTGTGTTTAATCCCACTCTATCACGTGCAGGGCAATTCTCAAATTTGTCATATGGAGAATCAGGGAATTCAAGAGGCTCAAAATCTAGTAAACTATGTATATTTATAAAGTAAAACTTTACTTAAACTAAAATTCATCTTCGGTATCATCTTTGGTACTTTCACACTCATCAATAAAACTACTTTCATAATTATCGTTTGAACACAAACGCTCAGTATCATAACTGTCATTTGAACACAAACTCTCAGTATCATAACTGTCATCACTCTCATAATCTTCAAAATCTTCGGTTGAATAATGGATCATATTTAATTCATAGAAAAAAAACATTACCATCGATATCTATATACTTTTTAGATCCTCATGGAGGATCTCTAAGTCTTACTCACGTTGTTCTTCATCTTCTTCTTATGGACTTTTTTGTTTCACAGCCTACAGTTTTAGTCGAAACTTCCTGAAACTTGGCATATATATGTAAACATACCCTGCAAAGACAGTAACCATCTCCGATTTTGAAAATTCCTCCCAGAAAAAAAAATTTATGACGTCAAAATATCTCCGCTAATGGAAATCGCCGAAAACATTATCTCTGAAATTAGGCAAGCTTTTTGAATTCTGTTTGCTGGAATCGAACAGGGCATTAGCAGAGATGAATTACCGCACATATGATACATCACTATGACATCATATCAATTTTTATGACATCAGTGCTATTTTTTGACGTTTTTTGTTTCACAACCCAGTTTTCATCGGATCTTCATGAAACTTGCCATGTATATGCAGAAAGCCCACGCGCAGGCAGAAACCATCTCCGATTTTGGAAATTCTTCTGAGAAAATAAGATGACGTCATAATATCGCCGCTTATGGAAATCGACGATACTCTTATCTCCGAAATTAGGCAAGCTGTTTGAATTTTGTTTGCGGGAATCAAGCCTGGCATGAGCACACATAATTAATTTATCGTAAACCTGATACATCACAATGACGTAACATTCGTTTTTATGACGGCATCATTAAGAGGACAAGGATCTTAGCTCATTTGAGCTTCTTTTCATCAACAGATTCAGCGACCCCATTTTTTACATTAAAGGTAATTTTAAAATGATCTTTAACTACTCTTGAATGAAATGTCATTTCACTTGATATGTTAACATCCTTTATTTCATCAGGATTTACATCTTTGGGATTGTTGAAAAAAATAAAAATTTCTCCTTGCATATTACAGATGGTCTTATCCTTTCTTTCTCAAGCTTCATCCATAAGGTTTTTCTTTTTTGATACTTTTTCTTGTTTCATTGCTTTTTGTAGTTTTGAATATATTGCTCGAAGGAGAGGAGAAACTTTTGTTGGAGCTACTTTAATTGATGTTCTTCCAGATATACTAAAAGCCCTTCCACTGAAGGAAATTGAAGAACTCATATTATTCACCATAATTGTTTTTATCCAATAGTTGTTATATTTATTTTTGTTCAATTTTACATCCTTGACATATTTCTCAGTATCTTTTACAAATGAAGAGATTGATTGAAACTTGTCTTTTGTGTCTTGATACATTGTATGTATTAAGTGAAAAAGGTTGGAGAATAAAATGGTTTTAAGCACAGATTCACCTATAAATTAAACGAAATTTCCATCAAGAAAATTTTATTTTCAGCAAAGTTTTATTGTATAAATATGGTGAATACAACGTTCTGTGATGTTTGTAATCATGAATATAAATGTTATAAAAAAAAACACCTTCAAACCAACAAACACACATTCAATCTTTTCAGACAAATATCTCCACTTGACCAAGAAACAAAACATTGTGATGGATGTGATAATGATATTCTTAATTTTTTTTATAATAAACACCTTCAATCATGCAAACACAAGAAAAATGAAAAAAGGGAAGCTAAATTCTCCATTGAAAACACTGATGAGGCATTTAAAGGGCATATAAAAATAAGATTGTTTCACTTTCAAGACCCTGGACCATCTTCAATTATGGAAGCTGTTGATCTCGTGAAACAAAGTATGGAAACTATAATTAAAAACACATTAAGTGAAATGAAAACTTTTAAGTTTTATATGGGAGTAAAATTGAATATGGTAAGAGAAGGTGATGAAACTACTCCCTATATGAGGGCAACCCCTCACTTTATCTCATCATTTCAAGATTTTGTTAGATGTGATATTTACAATGAACTCCAGAGACAATAACAAGATGTTGATAACACTGTAGTAAGTAGTGGATTTGCTATTACAAAAATAATCTTTTTAGATAGACACATCTTAAAATCAGATCGTCTTCAAGCTTCTTCTTATATTGATTTACCAAAAGCGATAAAACTTAAGAAAGCGGTTGCTAATATTCAAAACAAAGATAATAAATGTTTTCTATGGTCTGTTCTTGCTCACTTACATCCTCCACAATGGAATCCTGAAAGGGTTGAACATTATAAGAAATATGAGAATACATTAAATGGTAAAGATTTAATGTTTCCAATGTCATTGAGAGATATTCCTAAATTTGAGAAAATGAATAATCAATCTGTTAAAGTATATGGATTAATGGATACAAACAAAGTTCAGATATTAAAAATTTCAAACAACTATAAAAATGATGAAACACACATTGACCTTCTCCACTTTAATTCAAAGGAAAAATCACTTTGTGCTTTCATCAAAATTTCTCAAGATTAACCAAATCACAACTATATAAGAGAAAATGTAAAACATATCCTTGTAAGAGATGTCTCAACTCCTTTCACACAAAAGAACGATTAAATCAACATTCGAAATATTGTAGTAATCATAAATCAACCGTAATCAATTTACCAAAAGCAGGTTCAAACATATTCAAAGATTTTAACAAATCTATAAAACATCCGTTTGTGATATATGCTGATTTTGAAAGTATCCTTTAAAAGATAGATGCTGTTTCTCCAAATCCAAATAAATCATACACAAATAAATATCAAAAACAAATTCCTTGTTGTTTCTGTTATTATATCAAATCATCTGTTGGTGATGAATTCAACAAGTTAAAACTTTATAGCGGAGAAGATGCCTCAGAGGAGTTTGTAAGACGATTGCAAAAATACTGTATAAGACTAAGACAAATAATGGTGAAAACCTATAAACCAATGTCATTAACAAAAGGAGAGAAAAAGGAATTCAGAAAGAACAGTATCTGTCATATTTGTGAGGAGAAAATTGAGGGAGAGGTGAAGGTTAGGGATCACTGTCATCTCACTGGTAAATATAGAGGTCCAGCTCATTCCCGTTGTAATCTTAATGACAAGCCTCCAAACTTTATTCCTGTCTTTCTTCACAACAACGCTCACTATGACATACATCTATTTATAAATGAACTTTCAAAGTCATCTGGAGATATTTCTGCCATTCTTAACACAGATCAAAAATACATCTCATTCACAAAAACAATTCATACATCCCCCATAACCCATATCAGATTTCTTGACACATCCAAGTTTATGTCAAGTCCATTATCTAACTTAGTATCAAATATTAAAAACTTACCGAATCTTAAATTACATTTCTCAAATCAAGAAGAGATTGATCTCTTATCACAAAAGGGAATATATCTGTATGACTATATGGATTAATTTGACTAGTTTAAAGAAACACAACTACCTTCAAGGGAAAGTTTCTATGGAAAGTTAAATAAAACCCATATTTCCGATAGAGATTATACACAAGCTAAAATGGTTTGGAAGAAGTTTAATATAAAGAATCTTGGAGAATATATCATGATTTGTATCTTAAAACTGATGTATTGTTATTGGTTGATGTGTTTGAAACTTTTAGAACAGTCTGTCATAATAAAAATTCTTATGGATTAAACCCCGTTCACTATTACACAGCCCCGGGTTTGGCTTGGAGTTCTATGTTAAAAATGACAAAAAATTTGGAATTAATCAGTGATATAGATATGCTTTTAATTATGGAGAGGGCTAAAAGAGGAGGAATATCTCAAGTATTTTCCAAGAGATATGCTAAAGCAAATAACAAATATCTTCCTGATTATAAGAAGAATGTGGACAACTCTTGCCTGATGTATTATGATGCTAACAATTTGTATGGGTGGGCTATGTCTCAATCTTTACCTTATGGAAAACTTAAATGGGTTTAAGAAAAACATCATGAAAAAGTTTTACTTGACATTGTTATCTCCTCTCAAAAATAATTGGATGAACCTGAAGTTGGATATTATTTTGAGGCTGATTTAAAATATCCAGAAAACTTCATAACAAACATAAAGACCTTCCTTATGCCCCTGATAAAGAAGGTCCAAGAAAACAATGGTTAAGTGATTACCAACAGTCATTAAATATAAAAGGTAAATCCCCAGAAAAAATACTTACAACATTCAATGATAAAGAAAGTTATGTTTTACATCAAAGGAACTTGAGACAATATTTATCTGCTGGGTTGAGAGTGAGGAAAATTCATAGGATTTTGAAATTTAATCAAAGTCATTGGTTAATGAAATATATTGATTTTAATACAAAAAGGAGAACAGAAGCAAAAACAGATTTTGAGAAGGACTTTTTAAAATTAATGAATAATGCTGTATTTGTAAAGGCTATAGAAAATGTTAGGAATCGACAAAACATAAGACTTTCTACAACTTGGAAACAGGTTTCAAGTTAATTAATAGACCAAGTTTTGAACGAGCGGAGGTGTTTTCAGAGAACTTTTGTGCTATTCATTTGAAAAAAAGAGTATTGAAATGGATAAACCTTTTTATATAGGAACATCAATTCTTGACTTGTCAAAGTCGTTAATGTATTACTATTACTATAATAATTTAAACTCAAAGTATAAGGATAATGTGTCATTGTTATATATGGATACAGATGGTTTTATCTATCTATAATTCCAGCAATCTCTGTGTGTCTGTCTGTCTGTCTGTGACCGCTGTTTCTCGACAACCACTGGTCCGATTTAATTGAAACTTGCCAAGTATATTGCTGGGTCCCAGTGGATGAGCCTTTTCAAGGTTTGATATTAATCAGACAAGTGGTTCCCAAGTTATGGCCATTTATTTACCAAACCAATGACAGGACACGGTGCGATGACGTCACAATTCTTCTTTTTTTTTTTTGTTTGCAAGTACGGGCACGCACGTATGGGCCTGCACTAGTATTAGAACTTAAGACAAGAGATGTACATGAGGATATGATTGATAATAGTGATATATATGATACAAGTAATTAGAAGTCTGATAGTATGTTGTTTTCATTAAAGAATAAAAAGGTTATTGGTTAGTTTTTGGATGAGTTGGGTGGAAAGGTCATGAGTGAATTTGTGGGTTTGAGATCAAAGCCTTATGGTTTTACGTATATTGATAATAATAACATTGAAAGGTGTGATAAGAAGCTAAAGGGAATAAAGAAAAATATAATCAAGGAAACAATAAACTTTAAACATTATTACAACTGTTTAACCTTAAAGAAGGAAGAGTACAGAAAAATGAATACAATACGAAGTTATAAACATCAATTATATACAGAAGAGATAAACAAGAAAGCATTAGGAGCTTTTGCTGATAAAAGATATATTTTAGAGAATGGAATCAATAGTTTCCCTTTTGGTTATAAGTATAAGTGTTAAGGGGCTACCGCCATCTTTTTACTGATTTATAAATGACAGAACCAAGCAATAACCAAATCAAAGAGGGAGATGTAATCAGCCTTGGTATTTAAATGGGAAACATAAAGAATGTGAGAAATATCAAATAAGTCTTATTGAAGAAATAACTCGGGTAAAAGTATATAAAACAAATAAGTGGATAAATTTAATTACAAATAAGTTGGAGGATGTCAAGAAAAAAAAAGCAATATCCTTGAATGGACTGAAAACTTTGATAGTTATCAATTGAACAATGGAAAAACAATTTACTTCAATCTCAAAATGATATGTGGCTCAGGAGGTGGTCAAATAAGAGCATTAAGAGCAGTTTAGCATTTCATTTCTGCTCAACAAAGACATTTAAACCAAGAACTAAGTTTCAAACTAATCTTTGTGAATATTCTCGATGGTGATGAATGTAATAGGAAAATTAATTTATTACCTCGAGTAGAACATGAACAAATTTTCATTGGATCACTCTTTGAGTGGAATGAAAATATAAAAGAAAAGAAGTGCTTTAATCACTAAGTCTCAATTTTACATTCGCTCAATGGGGAAGTAATCAGTCTCAATTTAGCATTTGCTTGTATGGGAGGGGAGAAAATCAGTCTCCTATTTTGACCTTATGGGACTTGAGACAGTCTCAATTTTACATTTGTTTATATGTGAGGGGGAGGAATCAGTCTCCTGTTTTAGGCTTTTCCGGCATTGATTTAGAGAGTTTTTTTCCCATTTTCCCCAATCATTTGTATGGATGCCTTAGAAACCCCATTTATCCTCTACTGCTGCAATATTGATGTCCAAACGCTTGAGCTCAGATGATAACAGAGATAGGTGATCATCCTCTCTTTGGGATAGGACATTCCAGGCACCCACCTGAAGGGACCACCTCAGGTTAGCCCAAGGAGACCGCCGTCTGGTGCACGACACCTCAGCACCACCCCAACACACACTTCTGAAATCTGACCTGGGAAGGTTACCCCATGGTTTCCCTCCTATCATCAAATATTGGGGGTCCCGAAGGCTTTGCCTCAACCCCATCATCCAGTGAACTGCCCTGCGAAGGGCAGCTGCACAGGAGGTACTCCCACTGAGGGGGGTTTCAGATGTTTTTTATGCTTTTATAATGTTTTGCGAAATGAAGGGTTTTATGGTGGCCGAGTGCAAATCCTGCCACCAACCTCCTGATCAATGGTAGCTGGAGGATGATCCAGGACTGCAGGGCCTACCTTGTGCTCAGTTCCTCAATACCAACCACAGGCAAGTGATGGCAACTCTGAAGTTGCAGCTGAAGTCCAGGAGAATGGTACCATCCCAGCCAAGGCTTGATGTTGGCAAGTTCAAGGATGAGAGAGTAGCTGATGAGCTTGCGAATGGGCTGAGTGGGGATTTGGGGTCTGGTTGCTTTGGGGAATCCTGAAAGGTTGTGGACTGCCTTCAGGACCACCTTTATTGATGTTGCCAGTCGATGTCTTGGAACTCACCATAGGACGAAGAAGAATTTTGTGTCAAAGGATCCTGGATACCATTGATCAGAGTCACAGGGCCAGGCTGAATGGCAGAGCTGAGCTGTTCAGGGAGCTGCGGCATAAAACTGTACATACGCTGAGGGTGGACAAGGAGGCCTATGTGCGAGGAATCTGTGTGGGGGTGGAGAAACACTTGTGGTCAAGTCATTCTTGTCATGCTTACAGGGGAATTCGCGCATTGCATTCCTCCAAGCCCGTCCCTTGGTGGGCAGCACTTAGAGTGGAGGGTAGTGGGCTCTTGACAGAAGAGTCCAAAGTGAAGGCATGCTAGGCCAGTTACTTTGAGTGGCTGTATCAGGCTGATCCACCAGCGGTTGAGTTTGAAGTCAGGGGTGTTACTCTCCTTGTTGCTGACCCTCCAATCAACTTTGATCCACCATCATTTGTGAAAACACAGGCTGCGGTGAACTGATTGAAATTTGGAAGAGCTCCTGGGATTTGTGGCAATCATGGTGAACTTCTCAAAGCTGGTGGAAATGCTGTACTCATGTCATTGCATGCAGTTCTTGTCTCTGCCTGGAACACAGGCATCATACCAACTGACTGGAAGAGGGGCCTTGTTGTCCCTCTCTGGAAAGGGAAGGGTCATCGCCAGGACAGCAACAACTACTGAGGTGTGATGCTGCTCTCAGTGCCGGGCAAGGTCTTTGCTCAGATAATTATTGATAGGGTTCACCACCATCTCCTTAGTACCATCACCCAGAGCAGTCAGGCTTTACATCAAAGAGGTCAACGATTGACCGTATCCTTGCTCTTTGGGTCCTCAGCAAACACACATGAGACTTTCGGCAGGGGCTGCTTGCAGCCTATGTTGATCTCTGTAAATCGTTTGATTCAGTGAATCAGGAAGGCCTCTGGAGGATTCTTGGTCTTCATGGGGTGCCACCAAAACTTTTCAATCTGCTGTCTGAACTATACTCTGATACTGTGAGTGCTGTGAAATGTGGTGAGCCCACCTCTGACTTATTTCCAGTTGTTACATGATTTTTTCAGCAGTGTGTACTGGCTCCCACACTTTTCAGTGCTTGTATGGAGTGTATTCTGGGGAGGATGTTGCATAGATGAAGCTGCAGTGCATCGTTTGGGAATGTCAAGATCTCTCTCCTTGATTTCACAGATGATGCAGGCATCTTTGCGGAAACTCTGGATATCCTTTTGGATGTCCTCGAGGTGCTGAATGAGGAGTCGGAGCTGCTAGGATTACGGGTTTCCTGGGTCAAAACTAAGATCCAGGTTTTCAATGACATATTCGATGCTGCTGTCTTGTCTGTACCTGTTTGTGGCGAGGATGCTGAGGTCATAGAGAGATTCACTTGCAGTGGCAGTGATATTCATGTCTCTGCTAGCTGTGAGCCAGAGGTCAATAGATGTCTGGGTCAGACCTGGGGAGTCATGGATTCGTTGGATCAATATTCTCTTTGTCTTCCATTCTGAGATCCACATTATTGTAAAATATGTCTGAAGCAAAAGGTTCAATGCAGACTGCTGGAGACCTGGGTCCACCTCAAAACATCATAAGAATGATGGGATAAGTGGAGATGTTGAGCATAACTAATTGTAAAAACTTCACAAAGTTAGTCTCTCAACTTCTCGACTTTCATACTCTTGTAATATTCTGAATCCATGGGAAGGATACCTGTGAGCACAGTTGAAAAATCAGAGATTTGTGGAGAGTGCTGACAGACAGTTCGCCTTACTTTTTTCAATGGATGCTGTAGGATGCTTTCGGACTTTTGTTTTTTTTTGTATACCTTGGTCGAGGCTCGTATGAGAGCTAACACACAACTCACAGCAAGGAGGCATGAGACAAGAGGGGCGGGAGTGGAAGGGACAAAACAGTGGGGAACAGACACATTAGGTGAACTGTGGAAGGGAGAGGGATGGTGATGGGACGGGGAACATGGCGAAGAGAAGATGGACATTTCAGGGACTTTCAGGAAGGAAAGCAGGAGAAATGAAGGAAGTGGGCTTGGGTGGATTATCGGGGGTAGAAAAGATCGAGGATTTGGATGGGGGAAGATAAGAGGTGGTGGTGAACAGCTGTTTTGAAAGCCTGGAGGGAAGAATGGGAAAGAATAGAGTGAGGAAGTTTATTCCAAAGGCAGGAAAAAAGAGGAATGAAAGAGTGAAGATGAGCAGTGATTCGTGATTTTGGTAGTTTTACCAGAAGGGGGTTGTTGGCGGACCTTGAGCGCCCTGTGGAAATGTGGTGGGAACAAATCGCAGAGAGAGCGGGGGGGGCAAGGCTGGAGAGGAGTCGGTAGAAGACAGAAAGACCACTGACCAACCTGCGGTGATTGAGTGAGAGGCCCAAAGACTCAGCTTCATTACGGGAGATGCCGATGATCTTAAATGCCCTGGTTTCGACAGCGTGAAGCCGAGAAAGGTGGGAGGCAGGAGCACCAGCCCAGAGGGGAGAGCAGTACTCCATCAGGCTACGGACAAAAGCTTTGGAAGTGGTCAGGAGCTCAAGAGGGCCGAGGAAGGACTTAGCACGACGGAGGATTCCCAGTCGGCGACTGGCTTTTGAGACGAGGTTGTAAATGTGACTTTCCCAGGAAAGGTCATGGCAGATAGTGAGACCTAGAAGCTTGAAAGAAAAGACTTCTTCCAAAGGATTGTTGAGAAAGTGGATGGGGGGGTTTTGTAAACGGTCCTTTCGAAGAGACATAGTGAGAGTGTGAGATTTGTCTGGATTGAAAGACATGTTCCATGTGTTGGACCAGTTTGTGATTTTATCCAGATCTGCAGTGAGCGAAGAAGCTGCTGCTTGCCGGTCTGAGGGATGACAGATGGTACGGCAGAGGGTGGAGTCGTCGGCAAAGAGAAATAGAGGATTTTCCAGAGAGTCCGGGAGATCATTGATGAAAACCAGAAAAAGAACAGGGCCCAGAACGCTACCTTGAGGAACTCCAGCCTGCACAGGAAGAGGGGATGAAAGAACTCCATTTAGGGCCACACGTTGACTGCGACAGGAGAGGAAGTCTGCGAGCCATGAGTGGAGATGGCCTTGAATACCATGGGAAGAGAGTTTGGTGAGTAGAGCAGGGTGCCAGACTGTGTCAAAAGCACGTGATATGTCCAGGGATACGGCTCGGATTTCCTGACTGGCATTGAGGACCTCCATCCATTGATGGGAGAGCAGAAGCAGCATATCCAGGGTCGAGTGACCTGGTCTGAAACCAAATTGATGATTGGAAATCAAGCCATTGGAGAAGAGGAAGGATTTCATATCTGAGGCGATGATGGATTCCATCACCTTGCTGATGATTGGGAGAAGGCTGATTGGTCTGTAGTTACAGGGATCTGTTTTTGCACCTTTTTTATGCAGGGCAGTGATGTTAGCAGATTTCCAAGCAGATGGCAGATGACCTTGGGCAAATGAGAGGGTGAATAGAACAGAGAGAGGGTGAGCAAGAGCAGAAGAGCAGGCTTTGAGGACACGTGGGCTGATGCCGTCTGGACCGGTTGCAGAATCTGACTCGAGGTTTGAAAGCAAGCTCTCCACCTTGTCAGGAGAAAAGGATACAGAGTCCTGGGACAGTTGGGTGCGACTGGGTAAAGTGGGTAGAGATAGAGATGGGTTTAGGACACAAGATTTAGCTGCAAACACCGAGTTTAGACATTCAGCTTTATCACGTGTGGAATCAGCAGTGCGGCCATTTGAGGTAAGGGAGGGGATGGAGGGGGAACATACACCAGAAACAGATTTGATTAAACACCACCAGGATTTTGAGGAGGGAGAGAGGTTTGAGAGTTCAGACTTGAGATGAGAAAGATGTTGTTTTCTGGCTCTCCTAAGGGTAGATACACACTTGTTCCGAGCTTTGTGGAAAGAACTGAGATTGCCCTCAGTTTGGTTTGCTTTCCATGAGGCAAAGGCAAGTTGTTTCAGGACAACTGCCTCGCCACAAGCTTCAGTAAACCAAGGGCGGGAGGAAGGGTAAGACAACTGAACACGAGAGGGGATAAATCTGTGCATGAGGGAGAGTAAGTTTCTTTGAAAGAATTCCCAGGATGAGTTGATGTTTGAGAAAGTAGTGATAGGAGACCAGTCTGTAAGTTTGATGGCTGCTCGGAGACCCTGCCAGTCGGCTTGAGTGAAATGCCAGACTCGACGGCGGTGAGGTGGTTCTCTGATAACAGCCAGAGAGATGTCCACTTTAACAAGCACGTGGTCAGAAGAACCAATTGGAGCGAAGGAAGAGCAGCAGATATTGTCAGGGAAATTTGTCAAAATCAGATCCAGAAGAGATGGAGTACCATTGGTTGAGATCCGGGTCGGGAAGTTGACCGATTGAGTCAGTCCCAATGAGTCGCAGAAAGCTTTTGCTGAGGTGCCATGGCAGGTGAGAGAGGTACCCACACCTAGCCAACTGGCGTGATGACAAGTCACCACATAAGAGGAAGAGAGAGTTTGGATGAGAAGATAGAAGATGGTCCATGTTTTCGGATAGTGAGGTGTAGATGGAGTCATCACTGTTCGGTGGACGGTACAGTACACATATAAACATGAGGTGGGAGTGGAGGGGAAGCCGAAGCCAGAGGTATTCCTGGGGGTGTGGGGGAGTGAGAGCAGTGCATGGAGAGTGAGGAATAGAGTCTTTGATGAAGAGAGCAACACCTCCACCAGGACGAGGCTCAGGTCTGTCATACCATAAGAGGGAGTAACCAGGGAGAGATACTTGGGAGTCAGACACGTCTTGGGAGAGGAAAGTTTCTGTTAGGCAGATAATGTCTGGTTTGTCAGTGGCAACCTGTATGGAAAGATCTGAAAGGTTTGAGCGAAGGCCCCGGATATTTGAGGTCCACACTTTTAATGAAGAGGAAGGGGAGGAGGCTTTGGGTGCAGGAGGTGGAGTGGGAGGGGGAGGGTAGGACAAGGGACGAGGGGGGCAGGTAAGGAGGGTTGCTGAAGGAGTGTGGGGTATTGCAGAACAGCGAGGGGAGGGGCCGAATGGGGAGTTGAAAAGGCTCTGTGGTGCTGGGGGAGAGGGGGGACAAGAGACAAGGAAGAAGGCAGTTGAGGATGTGTAGTGAAGAGATGGAGGTGAGCAGCAAGTGGAGGGAGGGGGGGGGGTGGATGAGAGGGGGGGCAACTTTGAGAAGGAAGAGGGAGGGGGCTGAAAGGTGGGAGAAAGGTGAGGGGAATTTTTGAGAGAGGTGAGAGGGAGGCTTGGAGGGAGAAGAGTGGGATGGTTGCTTTGACAGTGAGAGTGAGGGGTGAGGGGGGTGAGTTGGCACTGAAGTTGGAAAAAAAGAATGTTTGATGGAAAGCGAGCATCCATGGCAAACTGTGGTTTTTAAAAGTTTTAGGTCAGAGATGCGATTTAACACAATTCTTGATGGATGCAATGAAGGCGAATGCAGAGCATGGAGAGAAGAAGCGCTGTAATAGTTGGATTTTTTAGGCAAGGAATGAAGGAGAGCTCGAAATGAGAGCAGTCTGTTAAAATAGCAGAAGAGTAGTGCATTGTGAAACAGTAAAGAGTGCCACATGTGTGAGAGAGGAAGATGAAGCATTATAAGATCGTTTTTGTTGTTAAAAATAATGTATGAGAGAGTTCAACAGATTACGTCATGGAAGTGTAAAAAATAAAATATAAAAAATAAAAAATAAAAAAATAATAAAATAAAAAAATCGAGGAAGAAGACGAGGAGGATGTTAAGAGGAAGAAGAAGAAGCAGAAACAGGAGAAGGTGAGCGTGTTGTTGTTGTTGGGTATATATATATATATATTTTTTTTTGTTGTTAATATTAATATATGAGAGAGTTCAACAGATTAGGTCATGGAAGTGTAAAAAAAAAGAAAAAAAAGAATCGAAACCACGCGAGATGGCTTAGAGGCCACAAGTATGATATCTCTTTGCTATCCTGTCGGGAATAACCAGACAAACAAAATAAATATTGTCGTCACAGACAATTTTCTCGATAGATGTAAATCAATGATCCACAAGCATTTCAAACCCGAGATATATTACGAAGCAACAAGAGGTTGTGAACGGTTTTCTTCATTTGGAAAGGTATTATTTTAGTACATAAGCATTGTGCTAAACGTTAAAGACACTTTGTGTCACATTATTACAGACAAAATACGATCAAACTATCCACCTTATTCCAGAGCAGAGTAAACAGACTAATTGTGCGTGTGGTGTGTGTGTGTGTGTGTGTGTGTGTGTGTGTGTGTGTGTGTGTGTGTGTGTGTGTGTGTGTGTGTGTGTGGGTGTGTGGGTGTGTGTGTGTGTGTGTGTGTGTGTGTGTGTGTGTGTGTGTGTGTGTGTGTGTGTGTCTTTACATTGACTCGGTTCTGCTCACCAAGCACTTTTATACTGCCATTGCGAACACAAAATCTAAAATTCAAATCATCTTTTAAACATAATTTTCAGCATTTAGATGAACAAGTTACAAATTCAAAATGGTTAACCACAATTGTTCTGATCCTGAATGCAAATTGGACTCACAGAAAGAGGAAATACGACAAATATCCATGGATGAGATTAAGAGGTGTTGATTTCTTATAATTTCCTGTTAATACAAGCTCGCAGCCGCAGTAAATATTTTTTTTTATTTCCCCCCCTCCCCTTTTCTTGCCTCCTTCTCCCAATTTGATTATTAATAATTATCATAAATTTAAGCACCTAATCCAGAGATATATTACGGTTTTCAGAAGCACCTAATGCAGATACACAGTCCATTCAATGGTAGCGATCCATTGGGGGTTTTTGGAGCACACATCTATCCACTCGGGCCTTCCACCGATCCGCATGGTCAGGAGTTTGCAGTACGAGCAGTTTCCCATTCTTCAAGCTGAGAAATTTCACCAAGTCGTTCATTGTGCAGAAGCACAGCCCGATCTCTCAGGTACTTTTCCAAGTATTTTCAGCTTATTTTAGAAGCTTTTTGGGGCCATTTTAAGTAACTATCCCTATCATGTAACGATATGTTTTATGGTGCCCTAAATGCCACTGTTTCCTGAGATTTCTGCACCTGTACGTCAAGCATTCTGGAGTGGAATATGTCATTTCAAAAAGTTTCATATTTACTGAATGTTCTGCTTTTGGTGGCTTGAAGGCTCGAGATTGAAATCATCAGTAGTTTGATCAAGTTATCTTTATCATAAGAGTATTGCACTAAAACAACCTTTGATTGAACATGCATCGAAACAATTTCTCTATTCCATGAACTCAATATCATGATGTGTTTGTTCATTTGATTGCGAAGACTTAGAGTGAGGTGACGTGGGGTATGAACTTGCAGTGGAGAAATGGACACAATAAGCAAGGGAATGAATGAAGAAGAGACAAATGAGGGGAGGAAACACTGTAACCTGCAAGTAAGAGGGTGTAATTATGCAAGGTCAATGCGTAGTGATGAGGGATGATTTGAGATCTTGGTGCACTGCTTTCTTGAAGTCCGAGATGCAGGAGTGCGGTAGAACACTGCAGCTTCAGGATGACGATGCAAAGAGGTGAGAATGGAGGAACAAGGGTTGAGGTGTGCAGTCACCCTGTATTTTGAAATTTTAGAAGGCGATGGTTGAGCAGAGGGAGCTAGACCAGAAGAGAGGTAAACAGAGAGCTTAACTGTCTGAGATGTGAGCAATTGGCCTTGTGCTTTGGCCTCATTGGTGGAGATGCCAATAATGTTGAAAGCATTACTCTCCACATAATCCAGGAACTTCAGTTGAAGTGAACTTATTTTTACTTCCCTTGTTTGTTTTCAGAACTGCAGCTTGTTCTATTGTCTGGTGAATATCTAAAATGCAGAATTCATGACTACCCTGGCTTAATTGGGATTCTTCTTCATAATTTGACTCAGCAACATTATACCATTCTGGCCTTTGTGTGACATGGTGTAGGTTTTCAGAAATAATGGTGTATTCATTATAAAATCCCAATTTTAAGTTGTCTTGAACTTAAACAGTTTCTGAGTAGTTGTACAAAGGAAAACGTTTTATTGAAGATAAAGTTGAAAAGCAAAATCCTGACACAATATTTAATACGCTTCTTATTGTCCTGACTTCGCCACTTGCCCCAGGAATCCTCGACACAGAAACAGCGCAAGCTTATCATCGTTTTTCTATCGACAAAGTAATCTGTATTTCTATTTCAACACACAGAAATAATTTTCAGAAGAAAAACTTCTGTTAAATTATTTATTTTCTATAATAAAAAGCATTTCTTTTCATTAACTTTTTTGGCTTCAATTTGTTCTCTTCCTCCCATGTCCAATCTGCTGAACATTAACTTAACTTCTTAGGCAGTATAAATATTATTTCCACAGTCATGACTTTTATAAAATTTCAAGCAAACAACATTGCTGCTAAATTGAGGTGCATAAAATAATCTGTTGGATTGTAAAGTAAGTTATTTATTTTGAAATATCAGCAATAGTATACAGTACATGCCATATTATATTAAACAAATTTTCAAGCCCTGTGGTCCATCTTCCACAAAACGAGGAAACACAAGGCATGCACAAAATGCAAAGTGGGCAAACTCGTGTTGTGTCGATTGGTCTGACTAATGCCAAACCGCCAAGCTGAGATTTAATTAAGAGCCGGCATGAGTGGATTACTGGCTCCTTATCGCTGTTTAATTATCCATAAAGGGATTAACTTTACCCGATCTGGGCCTACTCCAGGGTCGCCAATCAAATATTGAAACAGTTTCTCGCATGCAGGAGATGGGATGAGATGGTGGACTCATTCTCATAAATAAAATTATTTATTAAAACAAATAATGATGACAAGGGGTATCAAGCCAACTAAACTTGTACAAATACAGCAAGCAAAAACAATATTATGGGGGAGGAATTACAAACTTATTTTACAAAAAATGAAAACTTGCTGTGGTGCTACTCGCACACTCATACCGAAACAATGGGGGACAGGCAAGGATTTTGGGAGGCTTAGCTGCAGTAGCTGCAGTCTTCATGCTGTGGTCAGACACCCACAAAGTCAGAGCTGCTGCAAAAGAGAGTGCTGAGCTCTATCTGTAGCTCACATTGACTCTGTCAATCCTTTGTAACTGTTCCACTTTACTTGTATGAGCAATGAACTCTCTCAACTCTCACGGCACTGGCTTAATGTAACTCAAAGTAACACTCGTGCTTTTTTTCCTGCACTCTCCAGTTTTATCCCTCCTTGTGGACCTGCCCATAGATAAGAAAATACAAGCAAATCAGACATAGGTGGAGGCCATTCCACCCATCATGCCTGCCTGAACACCATACTAATTTTCAACACAAAATCCAAAGAAGAAAATGCAACAAATATATATATATATATATATATATATATATATATATATATATATATATATATATATATATATATATATATATATATTTTAATCTAATTATTTTAAGTTTTTGTAGTTTTTGTGTTGTTTTTTTCTTTCTTCCCCTCAGGGGAGGGGGCGTGGGATTGGTTAAGACCACACAATATCAACCACACAACACCCCTTGATGAAACTCCCACCAACAGCACTCCCTACACATGCACACAATCACCCATCAATGCTCAAACTACTGAAAAGTCCGATCAACATCCCCATACCCCTTTATCTCCATAACTTCCAGGTACCTATCTAATTCTAATTTAAACTTATCTACTTTTTCTGCTGCCACTCCCTTTCCAGGGGGCCATTCCATGCATGAACTACTCTCTGAATGAAAGACCCCTGTCTTACTACCGTCTTAACTCTCCTCTTCTTTACTCTCAGGCTATGGCCCGTGCTTCTATCACTGTCTACTCTGTTGAATAATTTATCCACACTTATTTTGTCGATACCTTTCATTATCTTAAACATCTCTATCATGTCTCTTCGTAACCACCTCCTTTCTAGTGTACAAAGCCCTGTCTCCTTCAGTCGCTCCTCATAGCTGAGTCTCGCTAGGCTCAGAATCAATCTCGTGGCCCTGTTCTGAACCCTCTCGATGGCATCTATGTCCTTCCTGAGTTGTGGTCACCAAAACTGCACACAATATTCCAGATGTCACCTCACTTAATTCCTGTACAATGTTAACACCACCTCTTTTGATTTACAAATGATCCCCCTCCGAATACAACATAAAACCCTATTTGCTTTACCTACAGCTGCCTGGCACTGCGCTGCCTACTTACCTCCCATATCTATTCCCACCCCCAGATCCTTCTCCTGAGGGACATGCTCAAAAATTACCCCTTGCATCCTGTAATCTCTATTTTCATTGTTCTTTCCCATCCCCAACACCTTACACTTTCTCAGGTTAAATTCCATCTGCCAATCTTTTGCCCAATCTATGCAAGTATCAATACTTTCCTAAATCTGATCACCACCCCCTCTGCTATCCACCTTACCTCCAAGCTTTGTGTCATCTGCAAATTTGGAAATCTTACTCTTCAATTCTATCTAACTCCCATCCTATTATTTAAACCTAATAAATGCCTTCTGCTTCTCCTTAATAACGATGAGCTTCTTCTCCTTAATATTGAGTGGACAGTGCAGAAGGGGGATGAGCAAGAGCAGCAGAGCAGGTTTTTGGGGCACATGCACTAATTTCTTCTGGGCTTGTCACATAATCTGAGGCGAGGTTTGCCAAAACCCTCTCCACCTTCTCAAGTGGGAAGGAAACAGAATCCAGGAGCAGTTCGTTATGAGAGGGTTTGGTTGGTGTTTGTGGTCCATACTCTTGAAAAGAGCATTGGAACTGCCGAAGCAGTTTTTCCTTGGCTTTTTGGCACAATCTGGACTGGTCACCACTCCGACCATTTCTTGGAGCACAGCTGTGCCACTGATGCTGTGCTCCTTTTCCCAGTACACTGGTACTCATTTCGCCAACCTCAAGAGGATGGCTGGCTGAATTGATCCCAAGCCAGTCACCCTAACCACAAAGCCAACACCAGGCTTAGAGTCGGTGGAGGGAGTGAGGGGTTGAGTACTCAATATTTGGAAGCAAACACAGAATTGAGGCATTTGGCTTTGTCATGAGCAGTCAGCTATTATTTTATTTGAAGTGAGGGAAGGGATGACTGGGGGAGCATACACCACAGACTGAACAAGGTGACACCAGGTCTTTGAAGAATGAGACAAGTTTGAGAGTTCAGCCTTGAAGTTGGCAGATGTTGTTTTCTGGCTTTCCTAAGAATGAACACACACTTGTTCCGAGCTACGTGGAATGATCCGACATTGTCTTAAGTCGGATTCTTCTTCCAGGAAGAGAAGGTAAGTTATTTGAAGGCAACTGCCTCACCACAGGATTCTGTGTACCAGTAGTGAGAGTATAGGTATGATAACTGCAGACGAAATTTTATACTAAAGGAAACAACCTCGTCCGTGGAGCATGTGGAGTCGAGAGCAAATGTACATAAAGGAAAGCAAGCTTGTGTGGAAGGATTCCCAGGGAGTATTAATATCAGGAAAGGTAGAAATGAAGATGGGCAGCTTCGACTCATCTTTTCGTCAGAGGGCAGCTTGCAGTCTCTTCCATTCAGCTTGAGTGAACTACCAGATTACATGGTGCTGAGGGAGCTCTCTGGCAATAGCTAGAGATATGTTTACTCTGACAAGCACATGATCAGATGAACCAATTGGAGCAGAAGAGGGACAGGATGCATGAGTCGGCATATTTGTCATTACCAACTCCAGAAGGGAGGATGTGCCATTGAGAGAAATCCTGGTTGGAAAATTCACTGGTTGGATGTGAAGCCCATGGAGTCACAGAAATCCTTTGCTGCAATGCCATGGCTGGTTGAAGAGGTGCCAACACTGAGCCAATTTGCATGATGACAGTTGAAAGGGGGTGGGAAGCTGGGGAAGTGGAAAGAGGGTGAGATGCTCGGTATGTGGAAATAGGGTGGGGTGCTGGGTAGGTGGAAAGAGGGCAGGATGCTGTGGAAATGGAGAGTGGTTGGGACGCAGGTGCAGAAGAGAGGAGTCAGGATGCAGGGGGAGAAGAGAGCGTTTGGAATGCAGGGTTAGAAGAGGGGGCTCAGGATGCAGGGGAAGCAGAAGGGAGCGGGAGGCTGGGGGAAGTGGAAGGGAGTGGGATGCTGGGAAACCAGAAGGGAGCAGAACGCTGGAGAAGCAGAAGGGCAGGATTCTGGGGAGGTAGGAATGGGGCAGGACATTGTAGAAGTGGAAAGGGACCTGGGTATCTGTGAAGTGGAAAGGGAGCAGGGCACTCGGGAAGCAGAAAGGGAGTGGGATCCTGGGGAGGTAGGAATGGGGCAGGACATTGTAGAAGTGGATAGGGACCTGGGTATCTGTGAAGTGGAAAGGGAGCAGGGCACACGGGAAGCAGAAAGGGAGTGGGATGCTGGGGAAGTGGAAAGGGGGCGGGACTCTGTAAAAGCAGAAAAGGGGCAGGATGCTGTGGAAGTATAAAGTGGGCGCGATGCTGGGGAAGCGGAAAGGTGGCAGCATGCTGGGGAAGCAGAAAGCGGGCAGCACGCTGATGAAGCACGAGCTTACAAGTCATCCAGGGATGAAGCGAGGGGGGGATGGAAAGCAGACTAGAAGAAAGGTGTTTGGAAGCAAGTATGTAGGAAGATTGAACATTTTAAAATTGCCATTTGAAATGGTTGAAATTGATGGGGAGATGGGGGAGTAAGAGGGAGGCCCGAAACTATCCAAACCTGAGATGCAGGATCCATATAAATAGAATTACCATGAAAAATACACTGGAGTGAGCACTCAGTACAAAGAATAATCCACACATTAACAGAGAACATAAATCGACGTCAGCACAGATGAATCCGGAATGATTTATTCACTTTTTGGAAGCAGATTACTCAGAGGATGAAGAAAAGCAGCCATGCCAAGGAAACCAGAAACGGAAGTGATTGCTATTCACATGGTACTGCATGACAATAGTGAATCATGATAACTACCACATGGGACTTGATGGACTGGAAGTCCTGTTTACAATAACATGGTGCTTTGTGTAAAACACAACTTCCAAGAACTTTCAGATTGCAGGTACTGAGAGGTTTTCCTTATTCCTTTACATTTAGATCCTTGTGACGTTCACCTATTGCGAGATATTAAAAATAATCCTTCAGTAAGGAATTTGCATCAGAAGATGATGATGATGATGGTAATTAAACTTGGTGGCAATCATGTTTATCGTGTCAGTTGAATCTAAGTCGGTGGGTGGAACCCATGTTGAGCCTTACCAAAGACTTAAAAAATGTAATGTGCTGCTTGATTCTCAGCTTTTTTTTGTTTGTTTGTTTAAGAGCACAGCCAAACAACCATAAGTTGGCAATACTAGAACAGACTTTGATGGGTCTAATGGCCTCCTCCTGTGTAAGGTACAATATTTCATATAACCATTGGGTGCACATAGTCCAATAAAATGTTTTAGATAATCTGCCAATGTATTATTTTCTTTACCAGAGGAGGTCAAGTAATATACTAGGGTCATTACAACGATTTCCCCCCAACTCATTAATTATATTGATGTTCCTACTCATACCAGGTTGATGTTGTTTTTGACATTGCTTCTGAATTGTGTTGTGCTTACAGAACCTGCATCAGGGCTTTGCACAATTGGTTGGTGAATAATTTTTGCATCGTGAGCAATTCACACGAGAGAGGTTGTTTAACAAAGATGGCACAACGTGATGTCCAGGCAGGATGATAGAGCACACCTGACTATGAAACCCACCCTGAAAGAGGCAGACTCGGCATGTGAAGGCCGTTTGAATTCTCCTGAGTACCCGGGGAAAGTGACACTCTATGGTGCAGCCTCAGCGAGTTTAACAGGGTTTTGTATTGTACTGATTATGTGGCTGCTCCCATCGTCCTGATGTCCTCAGGGTTGCTCGTGGCTGGTTGATCGATTGCCCCTGTCCACCCCCACCAACTCTACATTGCAGCCTCTCGCATTGGTGAAACAGTGAGATCTGAAACGCAATGAATAATCACCATGGAAAGAAAATACAGAATGCTGCCTTTTGGTACAAGGTTACATTGTAATGCTTTTTTTTTTTTTTTAAGAAATTGCATATAATTATAGTTTATAATTCCATGCAAGTCTTATAAAAGAGCTTCCACAAAATAGAGACATTTACAACAAGGATTTACAGGAAATTACATTTGCATCATTTTTCAGAATTCTAGATGTCCTTTGGCTGTGCAGTGTTCAAAATCCTTTTTCAGGCATATGTTGAATTAATTAATGTGGTTTCTTTATTTAAATTCCTGAAGGTAGTATTTCCTGTTTTGCATTGGTTTAACTACAATGTGTTTACCTGGAGTGTAAAATAATTACGATGGGTTTATTTTCAATATGTTTTAAGCAGACGTTGCACAACTCTCATGTTATCCCCCACCCCTAACCACAATAATTTGTATCCCATTAACCTCACCTGACCTAACCCTCTTATTCACAGGTTGCTGAATTTCCTCTCCTCTTTCCTCATACTCCTCCCTCTTCTTATTCTCTCTCTCTCTCTCTCTCTCTCTCTCTCTCTCTCTCTCTCTCTCTCTCTCTCTCTCTCTCTCTATCTCTATCTCTATCTCTATCTCTATCTCTATCTCTATCTCTATCTCTATCTCTATCTCTATCTCTATCTCTATCTCTATCTCTCTATCTCTCTATCTCTCTATCTCTCTATCTCTCTATCTCTCTATCTCTCTATCTCTCTATCTCTCTATCTCTCTATCTCTCTATCTCTCTATCTCTCTATCTCTCTATCTCTCTCTCTCTATCTCTTTCTCTATCTCTCTCTCTCTCTCTCTCTCTCTCTCTCTCTCTCTCTCTCTCTCTCTCTCTCTCTCTCTCTCTCTCTCTCTCTCTCTCTCTCTCCACTTTTCCTGTTCATTCATTCCCTTTCTTACTGCATCCAACTGCAGCAACCACTGCCTTATTGTCAGTTTGTTGATTTTATACCCCTCCCCTCCTCCTCCAACCAATCATATAGTTTTTCAATGAGCCTTGATCTTTTTTTTTAATAATAATAATGATAAAATTTGTTAGGTTTGCAACTACATATGTCCTTCACTTCTTTAAATTTGTGTTGTGTTAATTATAACGTCCGAACTGGACTGTTGATCGGCTGGCACATTCAGACGCTGTGATGACTGCCAAGCACCACATTTCACAGATAAGACAAATGAGATGTATCAGACATCAACAGACAGCTTGGAATTATAGTCAACTCAGCCTAAGCCCTTTATACAGACCACAGTATGTAATTGATGATGCAGGAATTATGTATTAGTGGAACAACCAGCTGGAGAGAATATTAATGGGCAGCTAGAATATGGAGTCTTGGATGGGAAAATGCTTAATGTCACATGCACCATGTACAGGATTTACTCAGTTGAATGCTGACATATGTGAATATATATATATATATATATATATATATATATATATATATATATCAAACACTATGCCTATAGAAAGTCTATATCCCCTTTCAATGTTTTCACCTTTTGTTGCCTTATAGCCTGGAATTAAATTACATTATATCATCCTTTTTCCACCTTTATTTACATATTATAACCCACAACTTCCAAGTGAAAAACAAATTCTACAAATATCACAAAATGAATTAAAAATACAAAACTAGAATATCTTGGTTGGATAAGTGTCCACCCCTCTGAGTTAATACGTGGTGGAAGCACCTTTGATGGCAATTACAGCTGTGAGCCTGTGAGGATAGGTCTCGAGCAATTTTGTACACCTTGATTGGGCAATATTTTCCCATTCTTCTGCACAAAACTGTTCAAGCTCAGTCAAGTTGCATGGGGGGTATTGATGAACAGCAATCTTCAAGTCATGCCACAGATTTTCGATTGGATTTAGGTCGGGGCTCTGACTGGGCCACTCAAGGACATTTATCTTTATGTTCCTTAGCCACTCCAGTGTATCTTTGGCTGTGTGCTGGATTCGGGTCGTTTTCATGCTGAAAGGTGAACTTCCATCCGAATTACAGCTTTCTTACAGAGGGCAGCAGGTTTTTCTGTCGGATTTTTCTGTATTTTGCTCCATCTATTGTCCATTTTATCCTGACAAGTGCCTCAATCCCTGCAAATGAGAAACATCCCAATAACAAGACGCTGCCACCACCATGCTTCACAGTAGGGATGGTGTTCTTTGGGTGATGTGCAGTTTTGGGTTTGTGCCAAACAAAGTTTTTGCATTTAGGCCAAAAAGTTCCATCTTGCTTTCATCAGATCGAAAAACTTTTCGACACATGGCTTCAGAATCTCTGGAGTGTTTTTTTGCATACCTCAAATGGGACTCAAGGTCTGCTTTTTTGAGTAATGGCTTCCTTCTTACCACCCTACCATACAGGCCAGACTTGTGGAATGCTTGAGATATTGTTGTCACATGCACACAATGACCACTCTTGCCATAAAGGCATGTTGCTCTTTCAAAGTTGTCATTGGCCTCTTGGTGGCCTCTCTGATCAGTCTCCTCCTTGCTTGGTCATCCAGTTTGGAGGTATGGCCTGATCTAGGCAGGGTCTTGATAGTACCACACACCTTCCACGTCTTAATGATTGGCTTGACTGTGCTCCAAGAGATATTCAAGGTCTTTGAAATATTTATATACCCATCCCCGATCTGTGCCTTTCCACAATTTTATCCCGGAGGTCTTTTGAAAGGTCCTTGTTTCTCATGGTTGAGTCTTTGCTGTGAAATGCACTCCCCAGCAGAGGAAACCGACAGGAACAGCTGATTTTATTCTGCTGGTCAGCGGCGACAGTTAGTCAGCGGCGCAATGGCTATTTTCGTCAATTTCCAGTCAGAAGGTTGCTGAGCAGGCGACAGTTGGTGACGGCCTTGCAGCTTTACAGTTTCTCACAACACCTCAGCTTCTCACAGCTCCTAACAGCTATTCGCGGTGCCTCCTGGTGGCTCCTGACGGTGGGTGACGCTCTGACCGTTGATGCTGGTTCTGCTCGAGACCTGCTCTTGGTGTACCTGATTATTGGGGGTGATGTTGATTGGTGTTCGAGCCTGTTTGCGAGTGGGTGCACGGCAAGGCTGGGTGCTGGAAACGGAGAAGGCACGCTCACACATTTCAAGAAGTTTTATTTGATGTACGACGACTTCTATTTGGTGAGCGAGACTGGATTTCTCTTCACCCCCGGAATGATCTGCTGGGTACCTTTGTCTCGTGTTTAATTGTTAAATAAGGCATAGTGATAAGCATCTGCTCTTTGTCTCTTTTTCGATCAGTGTCTGATTAATAATATATTTGCTTGCGATCATTTTTATTGATTTGGCCCGATTAATTATAATTTATTTGCTTGCGATCATTTTGATTGATTTGGCCTGAATAATTCTTTATTTGCTGACGATTATTTTGATTGATTTGGATTTTTTTATTTTTACCAGACGGAAATAAAAAGCTCTTTTTATTTATTTATTTTCTTTTTGATAAATTACTTTGTTGACGCTCCAACCTGTCCGGGGCTTGGCCTTTCCTACCATTGATCAAGCATTGTCCGAACCAAGATAGACTGGGAGGTAATTAACACACAAATTGACCTGTAATAGTCGGCACGCAACAGCGGCGAAACGCTCGGCCACCCTAATTAAGATCTAATCAAGATAAGATTGGTGCTTTGCTGAGGGCGCGCTCCCCATTCAGGAAACCATGTGACTTTGAGTTAAATGGCAAAATTAGACAGTGGAGACTGGAACTCGTGGTTAACTGATTGGCGTTCATGATTCTAAAGCAACCCACCATATCACGAAGTTAATCGTGAGCGGTGGCCCCAGGTCCGGCGCTTCCGAGGACAAACAGGGATGAAACACCCTCATAATACACTCAGTACCCATGGCCGTAACAATATATATATATATATATATACATATATATATATATATATATATATATATATATATATATATATATATATATATATATATATATATATATATATATATATATATATATATATATATATATATATATATATATATATATATATATATATATATATACAGGTTGTCCCTAAAAAAATGACATCATTTCGTAGTCTAATAACATAGCTAATTCTCGCTCAAATGATCTCAAATTTTAACAAAATGTGTAAAAACTAACTAAGTTGAATGGTATCTAAGTTGAAACTAACTAAGTTGAATGTTATCTAAAAACTAACGAAGTTGAATGTTATCTATCTAAGAATTCAACTAACTAAGTTGATTTCTTATCTCAATGAGAATCTCCCAGGAAGATGGATTGGGTGTGCCAGTGATAATGACAATGTGCTGTTGAAATGGCCACCATGTTCACCTGACTTGACACCTTGTGATTTATTACTATGGGGCTATGTGCAAGGACTGGTCTATATCCCCCTCTTCCTACAAGCATAGAGGAATTTAAGCAGAGAATCACTGAGGCGCTGGAGAAAGTTATGCAAGACATGCTACAGCATGTTTGGCAGGAGCTGGACCACCGACTTGACGTGTGTCGTGTCACAGGCGATGCGCATATTGAACATTTGTGAAGTTTTGAGAAAACGGTTATAAAATCTACATCCCTCTGAGTGTCTTGTTCGAATTTTGATAAATAAATTTTTTATTGTTCAACATGAAGCATATTTACTTTCGTTTGCCTGGGACATGGAGTTACTTTGATATTCAAGTTCAAATTATGTAATTTTTTTAGGGACACCCTGTGTATATATATATATATATATATATATATATATATATATATATATATATATATATATATATATATCTTCTTCTTTCGGCTGCTCCCATTAGGGGACGCCACAGCGGATCATCCGTGTGGTCCGCATAGTGATTTGGTACAAGTTTTACGCAGGATGCCCTTCCTGACGCAACCCTGGTCGCCTCTTACGACACAGGGATATGGTACACCTATTTTAACCGGGGTATACACCGGCCCAGTATACTGGGACTCATTTCGCTGACCTCGGAAGGATGACAGGCTGAGTCAACCCCCTGGTGTATTAATTCAGTGGCCCAACGGGGTTTGAACTCAGGACCTTTTGGATCGCAAGCCGCTGCCCTCACCACTGCGCCAACACCAGGATATATATATATCCTGGTGTATATGATATATATATATATGTATGTATGTATGTATGTATGTATGTATGTATGTATGTATGTATGTATGTATATGTATGTATATATGTATGTATGTATATGTATGTATATATGTATATATGTATATATGTCTACACTTCCGGTCAGAAGTTTCAGAACACCCCCATTTTTCCAGTTTTTACTGAAATTTAAGCAGTTTAATGTTACAATGTACACTGATATTAAAGCATAGAACAAATAAAAAATTGCAGACAAAAAAGAAATCATGGAATCGTTTTGTTGAACAAAATTTAATCTAAATTTTTGACTCATCAAAGTAGCCACCTTTTGCAGATATAACAGCCGAACATACTCATGGCATTCTTTCTGCAATGGAAATCAAATATTGTTCGGAAAGTTCTTTCCAACACTGTTGCAGAAGTTCCCACAAATGTGTTGCACAGGTCGGTTGCTTTGCTTTTTCACCCTTCTGTCCAGTTCATCCCAAACCAGCTGGATGCTGTTTAAGGCTGGAGACTGTGAAGGCCATTCTTTTCTTCTAAGGTAGTTCTGACGTAGCCTGGAGGTATGTTTTGGGTCGTTATCTTGCTGTAGGATGAATCCCTGACCAACTAGGCATAGACCAGACGGTATTGCATGGCACTGCAAAATGCTGTGGTAGCCCTTTAGGTTTAGGGTGCCAGTTACTCTTTGCAAGTCGCCAACTCTTGATCCAGCAAAAGAGCACCAGACCGTCATGCTTCATCCTCAATTTTTGACAGTTGGTGTCACACATTGAGGAAACATTCTTTCCCCTACTCGACAGCGTACAAAAACCCTGCGTGATGAACTGAAGATTTCAAATTTTGATTCATCAGGCAATAAGACCTTCTTCCATTTTTCAGAACTCCACTGGCGGTGCTTCATGGCCCAGGCAAGCCT
>NC_140965.1:37703873-37828873 GCF_056783735.1 Eptatretus burgeri
CAATATGACACAATGACGTCCATACTCTTGTTACCGGTTAGGGGTCAAAGGTCAGGGGGGTCACGACCTTGAAAATAAAGTATTTTTAAAAACAGGAACTCATGTGTGCTAATACCCCTAAATATAATATTATACAATGATTGACTTTTGTTGAGGTTGCTACGAGATTACCTTCTCTTGTTGAAATGTATTCACCGAGCTTGCGAGTGAAGACTCGCCAGAACGACGTGAGTTGATTGTTGTTTAGTCCGTAGCCCCCGAAAGTCGGGGGGGGGGGTCATGACATTATAGATATGTGGTTTGTGTCATAAGACCATTCATATGAAACCAGTTCCCCACACTCATACCAAGAACAAAAAAGTAGTGGCGGCAAAGGTATGCGCTCTATGAGTGCCCATTCTACTTTCATCAGTGTTTCTGTTAGAAAGACCTTTGCCGCTTGCCTGGTGTTTTGTTTGTGGAGGGGGGGGATGTGTTGAAGTTGGTCTGTGAATCCCCAGTGTGATGTCTTCCTCCCTCTGCTACTTTCAATCTTTCTCTCAATCCATGATTGATCTGTTCCAACAAGCCAACCATGCATTTCTCAATCCACCAACAATCCGCTTCACCAAACCTCAATTCAACAAGTAAAAAAAGACATAAAATATCATATTCCCCATTGTTTTAGTAATTTTACTGCATGGAGTTAAAGGCTAGCCCATATTTATGTACAACTAAAATGGCCGCCATTCGACCAGTTGTCTATCTTTTATCAAATTGCAATATAAAGTGAGGGTAATGTGTGTGCTATCATATACTGTGCGTGTGCCAAGTGTGAACATCGGACCATCCATGTCTGAGAAATCAATGGGAACACATTTAAGTAACAAAATGGCTACTTGTTGGCCATATTGGATCTGATCTCAAAAAATAATGTCGTGCTTATGTAAGCCATCATTCATTATCCAGGTGCCAAATTTGAACAACATCAGCAAATGCATCTCTAAGAAATGGTTGAG
This sequence comes from Eptatretus burgeri, assembly GCF_056783735.1. Lineage (NCBI taxonomy): Eukaryota > Metazoa > Chordata > Myxini > Myxiniformes > Myxinidae > Eptatretus > Eptatretus burgeri. The sequence goes on from NC_140965.1 coordinate 37,704,872, forward strand.
GACATGTTCAACATTTTTTTTTTTTCAATTAAAATGGCCGCCAGTTGGCCATGTTGGATCTGATGTCGAAAAAAATATGACGTGCATATGTATGCCATAATTTCTTATATATGTAAGCACACACGGTTCGTATGCTTACACAACGTGTTAGCACACCCCTCCAGTAATATATAAAGCTCTTTCTAACCACTAACTGAATGACTGACTGATATTAAGGATCGATGCCTTCCCGGTGTATAGAAAGCTGAAATTTTACGTGTTGATGGACATTGAGGCCAGTACACCGAAAAAAAATCACAGAATCGTCAGACAACATCCATAAATTAAAATATAAATGAATGAAAAAAATCAAACAGGTGAGCGACCCAAGACAATGGGGAAACAACGTTCGTTTGCTTTCACAATGTGTAAGCACACCCCACGAGTATTATATAAAGCTCTTTCTAACAACTGACTGACTCACTCACTCTGACTGATATTAAAGATCGGTACCTTCCAGGTGACGTAGAAAGCTGAAATTTTGCATACCGATGGACATTGAAGCCAGTACACTGGCTCAAATCACAGGATTGTCAAACATTCAGAAATGAAAATATAAATAAATGAAAAAAAATGCATGTGAACAACCCGAGACAATGCGGAAGCATGGTAATTTTGTGTGCCGATGGACATCAATGCCGATACACCAGGTAAAATCACAGAACCATCAGAAGGCATCCATAAATGAAAATCTAAATAGATGAAAAAAATAAAGAAAATAAATAAATGAAAAAACAAAAGCAGGGTGAGTGACCCGAGACAATGGGGAAGTACGGGTACGGTTCATATGCTTACACAATGTGTTACACAATGTGTTACACAATGTGCACACCCCGCTAATATATATATATATATATATATATATATATATATATATATATATATATATATATATATATATATATATATATATACATACACACACACACACACACACACACACACACACACACACACACACACACACACACACACACACACACACACTCTATATCGTATATACATACTCAGTTGGAGAGTTGGAATTGGCTTACAACCTGTATGTTGATGTGATGGTCAATTTATTGTTTTTCTTTCTTATAACTTTTTAAATGCCCCTTGTATATCAGTGAGCACTACACCCACTTCCTTTTCTACTTCGTTCAGCAATCTCGGATGAAACTCTCTGGCGTTTGAGTTCATTTTTCTGTCCGACTTTCAAACAGCTTTCCAACATCCTTCTTTGTCATAACCACCTTGTCTGTTTCTTCCAGCTCCTTGTCTGTTTTCTCCAAAGAAAGCAAATTGTTGATTCTCGAACAGGGGTCACCACCCTTCTTTTTTATGAGCTACTTTTGATGAATGAAATATTTCAAGAGCTATGCAGACAAAGTGAAAATATATGAATTGATAAGGGTACAAATTTCGTTATTCCAGTTAAATTACAAAAATTCAAATTTAAAGTGAAGGAAAATTGATCTTTACCTATATTTCAATGTGAAACTTGACACTGCATGCTGTCCACTAGAACTGTGTAATCTTACGTGTCCTTCAAATGCTCCTCTGTCAGAAGGGTTTGAAATTTAGATTTGATTCGGTTCATGTCGGAAAAAGCAGATTCGCAAAGATAGATGGAGCAAAATGGGGAAGCCACTTTCATTGCTACTTTGCAGATGTTACTGTGCTTATCAATATCCATGAGACTCCATAAATTTGTGGGAGATTGTCTTGATTTCAAATGAATGTCATTTTGAAGGCTGATAATCTTCATATCCAAAGGGACACAATCAAGGTCAAACAGCACACTAATTTGTTCAGAAATGTTACTAATATTAACTTCCATGAAGGGGTTTGAAGTGAACATCAAACAGGGCTCCATCTCCTCAAAATAATTAAATCTGTTGTTGAACTCTTGGCCAAGCCTGGTCAGGAAATCACTGAACTTGTCAATGTCCACGATTTTGAGAGCAACCTCATTCGCTGCCTGTGTTTGGAGCATAGAAGGAAGATATTGCATTTTCCTTTCCTGGAGTTGTATCAGAAGATTAAGTGTCGACTTGAAAGCTTTCACTGCACTAATTCATGTCGGCAATTGTCTTCCGTTTCCCTTGCAATCCACAGTTCAGTGCGTTCAATATTTCTGTCATATCTGTGATAAATGGCAAATCAAGCAGCCACACAATGTTTGATAATTGGGTGGTATCTTCGTTTCCTGACTCCATGAAAACTTTAATTTCTGGTAAGAGTGAAAGAAATCGACGAAGTATTGCTACAACGAAGGAAGGACCCTTCCCTAAACACAATTCGCTGGCTCTGGCAACCACATCTATCTCTCTCTATCTCTCTATCTCTCTATCTCTCTATCTCTCTCTCTCTCTCTCTCTCTCTCTCTCTCTCTCTCTCTCTCTCTCTCTCTCTCTCTCTCTCTCTCTCTCTCTCTCTCTCTCTCTCTCTCTCTCTCTCTCTCTCTCTCTCTCTCTCTCTCTCTCTCTCTCTCTCTCTCTCTCTCTCTCTCTCTCTCTCTCTCTCTCTCTCTCTCTCTCTCTCTCTCTCTCTCTCTCTCTCTCTCTCTCTCTCTCTCTCTCTCTCTCTCTCTCTCTCTCTCTCTCTCTCTCTCTCTCTCTCTCTCTCTCTCTCTCTCTCTCTCTCTCTCTCTCTCTCTCTCTCTCTCTCTCTCTCTCTCTCTCTCTCTCTCTCTCTCTCTCTCTCTCTCTCTCTCTCTCTCTCTCTCTCTCTCTCTCTCTCTCTCTCTCTCTCTCTCTCTCTCTCTCTCTCTCTCTCTCTCTCTCTCTCTCTCTCTCTCTCTCTCGTTGTTGTTGTTGTTAATTGGTCCATTCAGTTTTCCTGGAACAGGCCTGCTGTACATGGAAACCAGGACTCAAGATTGTTTTGGTAAGTGTTACAACTAAATTCACTTTATGATTGTGTTACTATCTGTTAAGACCATGCATCAATTTTTTTGACCATGTGAATGCAGTTGTTGTTTTTTTTCCATATTTTAATGCAAGCTACTCAATGGCAGCCATCAAGCTACCAGTCGGTCATGATCTACCTGTTGGAGACCCCTGTTCTAGAATATTTACTATCTTTTCTTTTGTAAATGTAGAAATACTGTAAAATATCACTCTATGTCAGCAATTTTTTTCCTCATTGTCCATTCCTCTTGTACTATCTTATACCTTGAGATGAAAAAAAGACTGTCATTCCATACATGGAAATGAAACTTGTTTGCTGTTTTCAATGAAATCGTAACTTATAAAAACTAATTCTACAACCACAAACAATTGTTTTACTTTAACTCAGGTATGCACTGAAACCTCATCTCTATGATTCATTATTACTTTGGTTGTATTTATTAAAGCACAGGTAGGTCATCCTTTGCACTGTAGACCAGTGCAAAGGATGACCTACCTGATGAAAACTTAGGTATGAGGTCGAGGATTATATTTTTAAAGTAGTTTAATGGAACAAAATGACGAATAAAGCAAAGAATCTTGATGAGCAATATATACTGTTATATTTGCATGGTAGTGAACTGTCCACAAATAACAGATAGAGTGACTTGATTACATGATGCAGAGGTTTTCAATTCACATCATGTTCCAAGTAAATTATTTTAAGTAAAAGTTTAAATACACACCCAAGTTAAAATTTGTATAACTTGGACCACCAGATAAAGACAGTAGAACTCCATCAATAACTCTATTGAGTAGCTATGCAGGGGGGTGGGAAGAAGAAAGGAGAAGATTTTCATGGAGAGTGGACAGGGAGGCAGCACGGGGTAGAGGGAGGCAGCGTGAGGGAAAGGGGAGGAAATGGGAAGGTGGCGTGAGGGGAGGGGAGGGCAAGTGAAGGCAGCGTGAAGTGAGGTTTCACGAGGACATAACCACTGTCTGGACACATCCGGAGATAACCACTATCCGGACATAACCACCATCCAGATACATCAAGGGAAGGCAGCATAAGGAGATAGCAAGGTATGGCAGTGTGAGGGGACAGTATATCCAAACATAACCACTGTCCGGACACATCCAGGGATAACCACTTTTCGGACACGTTCAAGGATAACCACCGGCCGAACGACGAGTATACCAAGGGGGGGGGGGGAATGGAGAGGGGAGGGGAAAGAGGAGTGGAGGACCGAGGAGGGGTGGGGGAGTGAGGAGGGGTGTGGGAAGGGAAGGCAGAATGAAGGGAGGGGGAGGACGTTTGAGGGGAGGGCAAAGGACTGCATGAGGGGAGGGCAAGGGAAGGCACCATGAGGGGAGGGAAAGGGAAAGCAGTGTGAGGGGAGGATCCAGACATATCCACTGTTTTGACATGTCTGGAGATAACCACCATCCAGACATCTATGGAGATATTCACCATCCAGACATAACCACCATCTGAATACATGCAGAGATAGCCACCGTCTGGGCATCATCACCGTCCAGATATGTTCGGAGAGAGAGAGAGAGAGAGAGAGAGAGAGAGAGAGAGAGAGAGAGAGAGAGAGAGAGATAGAGATAGAGATAGAGATAGAGATAGAGATAGAGATAGAGATAGAGATAGAGATAGAGATAGAGATAGAGATAGAGATAGAGATATAGATAGATAATGGGGGTAGGGGAGTTAGCAGAGAATGTTATACTTAATGAACAAATCACACACGCACACACACACACGCACACGCACACGCACACACACACACGCACACGCACACACACACACTTGTCCTGTGACATGTGGAAAAAATTCAGCTCTGTAATTGAGAAAACACGATAATATGGTTCAGAAATCGGGTGTTATCAAATATATTTTGCTTTGAAACTCACAAAGATAAAGCATTTTTAACCCTTTCCCCTTTCCCTAATAACCCTTTCAATTTTTAACCCTTTCCCCTACCCTAATAACCCTTTCAATTTAAACAATTTTTAACCCTTTCCCCTACCCTAATAACCCTTTCCAAAGCATTGCACCAAAGTAGGAGCGTTTGCACAACAGACTGAACTACTCACTCAGTTTTGGGGCTAGGCCCGCCAAACCTTCTGTGGAACGTTTTGGGGTCCCAGCTAGTGTTCTATGGTGGGTGGGAGGTTTCATAAATACCTCAATACAATCATGATTTTGAGTTTTTGTCCATAAAGTAAGAAGCTGCTCCCGATCTGGATACAACGTCAGAAAGGTTTCTCTTAGTTTCCCTCACGAATGTTTGAAACATTGTATTTAATGGTATGGTATTAATTTGTCATTGGAATGATGCTATTTGGAATGAAAATAATGAGAGAGATTGAGTTTAAAAGAGATTCAGTAAATAATGTGATGGATTCCATCCGTGACATTCGCGGATTTGACATTTGTGGAATCGTCATGCCATCATTGAAACACTTTGTTTACTTAATGAGTATTGGTAATATTGTATTTCATAATGTTAATTGTATGGTATTAATTTGTGGTTGGAATTATGCTGTTTGGAATGAAAATAAAGAGAGAGATTGAGTTGAAAGCAAAATGACGAAATTATGTCAGTGGTTCCATCCGTGACATTCATGGATTTGACATTTGTAGTTTCACCATTTTTGAACCAAGTCCTTCACCAATTGGCTGTCCAGACCCTCCCGACCATAGCATGGTAACCTCGCGAGTATATACCCATATATGTACCTCTACCTTGTAGCAACTGCCAACTGTACATCCCTTTCGGGACATGAACTGTTCCGCTATCGACTGGAGGGCGCTCGGCAAGTGGCTTAAGCACTCAAGCAAGCACTCCCATTAAATGGTTGATGAGGAACGGCTGGCCAGACTGTGGCAGCATACCATTTATGATCCCTTTAACTTTGAAGCCGGTCTTCACCATGCCCTCAGCAGTTAAATAAATTAAATTAATTCATCCAAAATGACTTTATCCACAAAAGAGTTGTTGTTCAGTGGAGAACAACCCTGGAGACATCACAAAGTTCAATCTCCAATGAAATAAACATTGCAGATAATCCTCCACGTTGCCTACTCGTCTGTGCACGCGTCACATTGTACATTGGTTCAGCGTCCGCACAAACGTTATAACATTATTTTTAAAAGTCTGTTTTTCACCAGATTTGCTTTGATTCCCTGTACAGCACCTCACAAAACCTCCGAAAATATAGACACAGATCTGGCAGATGCTTTGGATAGGCAGTCCCTCTGGGTGACAGAGCACGAGGTCTCGCAGTGAATGCATTTAATCATCCAGCTCAATGTAGCTGGTTAATTTTGGCACATTCCTAAATCTTTTGTTCACTCAATATAATTCTCCAAACAGTAGAAAAAGACAAGTTTGATGCTTTGGAAATTTCACGTTTTCTCGTGTATGTCTGGAAAAGGAGGGAACAGCCTTGCTTGCTTAAAGTAAATAGGTATATAGGCTTAGTTGTAAGACTTTATTTCCTTAAATTTATCAGATTTCACAACAAATTTTGACACTTATTTAGTCCGGACGATTTCCGATCCTAAAAAGCAAAATAATATTTTGAGGATGTACTTTAATTCGTCAGTTAGAGTAGATGGTGGAAAATTGCATCATATAATGCATAAAATTGCTCCAAGTTCCTAATATGAAAACGAGAGCACTTACAACAGTGATGTATACAGCGATTCATGGCTATGATGAACAGGCATCTGATATGAGTGAGGAAAGTTAAAAAATAAAAAATTATCCTTAAGAAATCGTTGCAGCCTGTTCAAAGTCAAGGCATGCTTGAGTAGGCCAAAAAACATGGTGGTATCAGACCGCAGCAAGGTTACCCAGGAGATGCCTTAAGACCCCAAAGCACGAGGTGGCCGAGGATGTAGCTGATAAAGGATATAATTAAATATGGCTGTTAATTATTTTCAAAAGGGGTGTTTTCATTAACCTAAATATCCAATTTCCAGTCATGCACTTCCTTGGAGTTTCCTTTGGATTCATGAAATGAATAAAAGCAGGCACCACACCCAATACATATATATATGTATATATATATATATATATATATATATATATATATATATATATATATATATATATATATATATATATATATATATATATATATATACATACATATATTTGCGGCCCAGGATTGGGGCGAGAAGATCATGAGGGGGGAAAGCTATCTCGGGCTCCCACCAGACTCTTCGGAATCGCAGGCCGTCACACACGTCTAACTCCGTGACAAGGCGGGTCACGAATCTCCCGTGCACGCCAATAACTCAACCACGTGACCTAGGGTCCTCCATCTCCTGTTTAACCGGTTACCTAAAATAGTCACGTGACTTAATTACCGGAGGACATGCCCTTGGTGTGTACACCTTGTCCAAATCGGGTCACTTTACTGGATCAGATGCAGTCGAGCGTAACTGCCAAGAACGTACCGGCTCGAAGAATGGATCATTGAGAAATAAAATCCCGGCTCGGCTTGGATACGGAGCATGCTGGATCAATGAAGGAACAGACAAAAACGAGCTGGGAACATTTCTATACAAGCATTTATTAACAGACAGGCAAGGAAAAAAATGTGGCACGGTGAATGGATTTATTATTGTATGCAAGCAGTGATAGTAAGGAATTTGTGGGGTGTGACATAAAGAAAGCAAGCAACCTACAAAAGCGGATACAGAGCAGACTTATCCCTATATATCTTCCACACTCCTAACTTAGGCGAGGACAGGCACCATGACATACACACACACAATGACACACACACACACACACACACGCACACACAAACACACAAACACACACACACACACACACACACACAAAACCTGATGAAGATGACGTAATCAGAAGAAAGGAGAGGAGATGAGGGCTAATGGCCTCGCAACACCTTGCACGGTCAGCCGACCATGCTACACAGTACGTTTTGGGGGACGCTCCGCTGAGCGATCCCACCTTGAGAGTCGGCACGTTATCTTCTGCTTGGTTACTGTCCGGGCTCAGCGCATTCACCGATCCAGAGAATAGGCGTAGCTGACAGGCAAGGAAGGTGGTAGGTGGACCCAGCACACACGAGGAGAGGCGGTGGGTGGAGCCAGCAGCACGTGAGGAAGGGGCAAGGCAGTAAGGTGGAGCAACAGGCAAATGTACTGTAGAAATCCCAGAGATAGGAAGGCAGAGATCGAGAGTGAGTGGGTGGAGTGGCAGATGAGGCAGGCGGAGCAGCACGTGAATGCAGAGATCGATCCCAGAGAGGGAAGCAAGGCGAGACGATGAACGGCTTCGCGATCCGCCTTTTGTAAGCCCCGTGGTGTAGGGTGGGGTGACAACACGAAGTGTGTGTCGTCACCCAAATCGTGTGCTCCTATTGGGCTCTGGGCCCATGCTGCCCAGCCCCTATGGCCGGAAGTGGTCTCATTTGTGCATCTGGCGAGACATGGAACGAGCTGTGGAATTGTCTTGCACCGAACTCCGCGACATGAACCGGCTTGCACAGAACTCCCAGGCCGCGTTCCGGCGACTGGCCGAGGGTCGCGTCAGTTTCCCGTTCGGGCAACCCCGGCACTCTGTGGTTGGCGCTGGTCAATGCGCTTGTTCCGTCTGCATGTCATGCGGTCCGAGCGATCTGGGCCATGCATTTGCACCTCTGCTTCATGGTGACTGCATCAAGGCAGATGTGCGAGGAGGCGCGGGATAACCTCTGCCATTTGCGGGAGATATTAGTGACCGAGGTGGTGAGCGAAGATTGATGGTAAGACGCCATTGTAAATCAATGCGCAGACCTGAATAAAGATGTGCACCATGCGTGTCCCGTGCAGTGCGGTTGTGATTATCGCAGGGCAACACACGTGTCTGTTATCGTGCATTTGTACCTGCTCCTCTTTGTGTCATGGATTGAAGGAAAGGATTGAATGTAAATCAGGGTTGAAAAGAAGACAGATATAATTATTAGATGCAGATTTGAATGGAAGGGCGCGATGCGCACGTCCTGTACAGTAGGGTGGTTGAGGTTATCGCTGGGCTGCACGCGCCCCATACAATCTGGTGGTGGAGTGTTTTTCACCGTGATTCTCACAGGCGGCCGCCTGGGTGTGTTGCCTGCTTTTATTTATTTAATGAATAAGAGGAAAGAGTTGGAATGAAGATAGAGATATAATTAGACCTAGCTATAAGACCCATGCAACGCACTTCATCCCGTTAACCCATTACACGTGAGGGGGAGGTGTCCCAAATGTCCCATGCCCCAAAAATAATTAACCGAGTGCATTGCATATCTAAGCTAGCAGGCTCATATTATGGACATCCTTATGCTACGTTTCCAGAATTGAACTAAACAAACAGGTGGGTTATAACTATATACATTTCTAGTATTTTTTCATTACCCATGACCCAAGACCTTTGACTCAAGGGAAGAAAACACAGCAAATGAAACATTTGCGGATGAGTGCTGCAGCAGGTGATCACACAGCCTGGTGTCTTCATGGCCCAAAATGGTCCTTTTTTACTTACGAAATCTAAAGATTTCATAAGTATGTTGATATGATGACTTCCATCCTCTGTTTGTGTGTTTGTTTGTTTATGTGTGTTTGTGTGTTGGTGTGTTTGTTTGTAGGCACGATAACTTGAGAACGGAAGAAGCTACCAATCTCAAGTTACACCACGTGATTCAGGAGGGTGATGGCTAGCGCTGATTAGATTTTGGCCAAAATCGGTGAAAGGTCAAGGTCACAGTGAGGTCAAACATAATTCCATAAATTCATGTGGAGAAATTGAGTATTTTTGGTTCGGTCGACGTTACGAGTTCGTTTTAACTTCAATTTTAATTTTGTCTTCGGTTTTTGCAATCCCTTAGGACGCTTAACACTCGGTTGTCGAAATTCTGGTAAAAATCCGATGTTTTGGAGACGTTTTAAGATTGTATAAAAAATATTTCACTCGCCGCGTCACGGCTAGTCATGTGGTGCAGCGCGCTCGAGGAGACGCGTTGTTGAGTCAGGTAAAGGTTTTGGGTGTGCTCGCTGACGGTGTTTTCGATAAAGATGGTGTTTAAAAGTCATTTTTTATCCCAATAAAGGTTATGGTCGCATGCCTGACTCGCTAAGCCGTCAGATTTTGTAAAGATTGTTGGTGGATGTCCGAATATTACGGTTTTGTGACTTTGATAAAATAATATTAAATAATTGCGTGGAGAAATGTAGATATTTGCTTCGGTCGACGTTACGATTTTTGATGGTTTGGTACAGAATCATCGTAGAAACGTCTGGTTTGCGTCGCTACCTTCTCTAGAGACAGCTTTTATTAGACAAGGTCAGAGGTCAAGTTTACGATTTCATAAGTACCAGTCTATGACTGCTTGTTTTTTTGTTTTTTGTTTTTTGTTTTTTTTCTTTCCTGGCTGCTGGGGGCTGATATATATATATATATATATATATATATATATATATATATATATATATATATATATATATATATATATATATATATATATATATATATATATATATATATATATATATATATACATATACAGTATTTATATATTTATATATATATATATATATATATATATATATATATATATATATATATATATATATACATATACATATATACATATACAGTATATATATATATATATATATATATATATATATATATATATATATATATATATGTATGTAAATCATTTCAATTTTATCAGAAGCATGAGGGTCACAAGGTCCTATCTGTGGCCAATTTAGGGTTGCAGCAAATGGTTGACATATGTGGGAGTTTGAAGTTGGAATAAGATTAGGGAGGTGGTATGTGTGTGTGAAGCTTACATTTGGGTGAATTGGGAGGTAGATTGGGAGTATGTAAAGAGGGGGGAGGGGGGGAGGTGGAGGAGGGGAAGAGGGGGAAAGGTTCGTAGGTTAAGGGGGATGAGTTATAATGAAATCTCTACCATGTGTGTGCGTAAAAGTAAACAGAGGGTTCCGAACGCGTCCACAGAGGTGAGACTATTTCATTGTTCCAGGGTATATGCCACATTAGAATTACATTAACGACTGATAAAAAGTTGAAGTTTCAAAAAGTACTGAGCAGACAGACATATTATAGTACATAATACAGCATTATGCAACACTTCACAGGGAGACGCGATCATCAATTTCTCACCTGTTCCAGCAACTCGGCAGTGCAATCGAATCGGCAGGAGAGCTGATTTCATTGCCATAGGAATGTAATTGTGTCAGGCCCAGAGTGGAACCCACGGATCAATCAATTTTGCGTCACAACTGGTAAAGCTGCGCCGCGCATGCGGAGCATCCTTTATTGCGCATGAAAAGTGCGTCGGCCAGGTGCGTTTTCTGGCCCCTAACGCCACCACGCGTGAGGTATATCTCGGGGTGTGGGGGTGCACACGACACGCTAGGTGCGTTCTCTGGCCCCTAACGCCACCACGCGTGAGGTATATCTAGGGGTGTGGGGGTGCACGCGACGTGCTTGGTGCGTTTTCTGGCCCCTAACGCCGCGCGTGAGGTATATCTAGGGGTGTGGGGGTGCACATGACGCGCCAGGTGCGTTTTCTGGCCCCTAACGCCATGTGTGAGGTATATAGGGGTGTGGGGCGCACATGACGTGCTCGGTGCATTTTCTGGCCCCTCAGGCCACCGCGCGTGAGGTATATCTAGGGGTGTGGGGGGGGGCGCACATGATGCGCTAGGTGCGTTTTCTGGCCCCTCAGGCCACCGCGCGTGAGTAATATCTAGGGGTGTGGGGGGGTGTGGGGGGCGCACATGACGCGCTAGGTGCGTTTTCTGGCCCCTAACGCCGCGCATGAGGTATATCTAGGGGCGTGGGAGCGCACGCGACGTGCTAGGTGCGCGGGACATGTGGCACGCGCAGAGTGTGCGTGGTGCTCAGTGCGCGTGGGAAGCACGAGACCGGTTTCTCTCGGTGCCGGCAGGCACAGCGACGATCGCAAGACGCCGGTGAGAGTGGGTATATCCCCCTCACTCTTGCCTCGAGCGTCTCGGCCCACGGACCTCTCGAGTGAACCGGCTCCATAAGTGGAGCGAATTTCACCCTGGCGGTACCTACCTTGAACGTGCTGATCGCTTTGCCTGGCAGGTAAGACGATTCTCGCCCGTTTGTTCGTTCAGGTATCGGCCAAAATGCTCCGCCGCGTGCTTTACTGACCAATGGAATCACGTTTTCATCCCATATCTGTGTTCCGCTCTGGATACCTGCATGCCACAATGTCACAGGTAACGAGGCGGTGGACAGGAATGATTGTTGTACGTCAAGTGTGTAAATGTGCGAATGATGATTGAGCGCAGAGTTTCGGGAAAATGTTGCCACGTCACGTTAATAATAATGTGTGCACTTCATACCCTCCATCACCTTTCTCCTCCATGAGCCTCGATCTTGTGGGAAATTAAGCTTCGATGCGAACGAATGTCGACATACTTTACGTGGAGCGTTCAAAAAGTTCTCGGAACCAGAGCTTTAGCTTCTCACGTGATATGTAAAATGTTTTATTTATCCTTCAATCTATCAGTTATCATTGATTCTAAAAAAAAACAAAAAAAACATTTCGTTTCCAATTTATGATTCTACTTATTCGAACAGAAATCCGAACCAAATGGTATTAGTGAGACTCTCCGAAGACGTCTCTGAAGGGGAGTGCGCAAGCTCACCTGTTCAAACTTTCCTCTGAACAAGTGAGGATTTGTAAAAGCACTTTTTGTTCAAAAAGTCATTTAATTTCAGAATATCTCCAGCAATGTTATAACTTTTGTTTAGTCCAAAAGAATGTTTCAAGTTGATGATTTTAAAGCTTGGAAAATGCTTGCAAACACTCATCAAGAAAATAAGAGGTGGATTTGGCAAGTATCACCTGCATATTTATTCCACTCCAGCTGTAGCTGTACATGGCATGGCATTGTGGGAATTTTTTTTGGAAGATGAAATTGGCTGGCGTCGGATTTTTTTTACAACACTGATAGGGTGACGGGCTTTGGAAACCTGGCGTCCTGAGTTCAAATCCCCTACCGTTGAATTAACACCATGCGGAGTTGACTCAGCCTGTCATCCTTCCGAGGTCGGCAAAATGAGTACCAGCTTGCTGGAATGATTCAGCCATTCGAGTATCCTGCGTCAGAGTGGCAACCCGCCGAGGATTGTGCCCAGTAGCCCAGGAGACTGCTCCGGCAGCACCGACGCTCTGGACAGAGTATGGTCCCATTGGGTGGATGGATGGATATCCTAACTAAAAATAATTCAACTTCAAACTACTTTAAACACTAAGGCATGTATAATGCATGTATTTCTTTTTTCTTTTTTTGTTGCTTCGTTTGCATAGATCCAATTTAAGGTGTAATAATGATATAATACCATTCCGTTCATGCTCTAAGGACAGATAGGGATGCCAAGGCAGTTTCATTGGCAGGGCGTACAGTCCTGGATGGGTCGCTACTCCGACACACCCAAAATGGTTATTACCCCAGTACACTGGTACTCATTTTGTCGACCTCAGAAGGATGACAGGCTGAGTCAATCCCCACCTGGTGTTAATTCAACGGTCAACGGGAGCTCAATCTCAGGATCCGAAGGTCCCAAGCCAGCCAGCTTAACTGCTAAGCCAACACCAGGCATAATTTAAGATGTACATAGATCATACATCCTGCAAGCTCTACAATGTTCTGTTAAAATAGGAAATAAAAGAAGATGATGTATATTGTATAATGACTTGTCAATTAGTCATTCATATTGTTAACACCACCCTTGCAGATGCATACAAACCCCATGCCAATCCCCTCACCTCCCACCATGATTATATAGTATATCTATGATCATGATGTTGCATGTTATATGAAAATCTATTGTCCTACATCAGGGTTGGTAGGATAGATTTGAGGTTTACGCACTCTCCTTTGAGCTGTCTATCCTGGGTTGCTTGCAAACTCGCGATAAATCTTGGTGTTTCATATGCATGGTGAGGCATCGTTGAGTGTTCCATCCCTCAGACGCATGTTAAACTGGCTGTCCAAAAGGGTGGGAATAATTGGGATCAAAAGGAAGTAGGAGTATTATATGGCCCTTCATCCTATGTTGGCACATGATAAAGGGTTGACACAGTGTAATTTCCCGATGGTTTCGCTTCCTGTGAAGCAGTTGATAATGACGCCCGCAAAAGAGAAACTAAGGAAGTCATTTTTTGTTTTCACTGATAAATGTTGTGCAGTGGTATCTTATGGTAGTTTCACTGAAAATCTTTAAGTGTACATTGTCTTAAGAACTTCATTCATTTTTCACTGCGATCTTTGAAATAACTCATTGGGATGGTTGGAGTCAGAGAATCATTCGACACTGCGTGCTTTGGCACTGAGTGCAATAAATTGTGATAAATCTTTTCATGTTACAGTGGCGTAAATTCTATGTCAATAATTCTATAAGCCAGGCTGCCTGCCACACACACGCACCGGCTGCACCAAGCGTTAAGAATTTTTGGCAAGACGTTGATAGGCATTAAAGACTCAGTTGGAACAGTTGTATCACAATTGTGGAATTTGTTTGAGATGTGTCCCTTTGTGCAAGCTAATTGGCTACTTGTCAAGCTCACAGAGGGCACAAACACATTCTTTGCTATGCATAGATACTGAGGGCCAGGCAAGTGGGACGTGTGGGTGAGAATTGAATATTTACCAGGAAGGGATGAGTGGACTTAGGGTGGTGGAAGGAGGATGGTAACAGCAGGACGGGTTCCAAAAACACATTGCCTTTTGTTCTTGGCATGAATACTTCCTGAAAAGTTTAATTTTGAGCGACGGCAACGAATCAATTGCCATAGCTCCTCAGTGCTTTCTTTGTTTCAGAAATTTGTGGTTCCTCATTCACAGACCTGGTAATCCAGGAAACATGAAACTCTTGACGAGACATATGCCCAGCCAAGCACACTGTTCCGGAACTACATTTGGGTCTGGGAAATGCTGTGAGGAAGGACATTCCATGCCAGGATTGTTTCATGCTCCTTTGCTCATCGGCATTTGCAATTCAGATGGAAATTTCGGTAACGCCTACCCAGGTCTCGTCGACATTTGCGAGTCCTAATTCATCGCTCCCTTCTGAACAATGCCTGATATACAGACATACAAGGGTTTGCTTGTGACGATATTATTTAAGAGCAGGTCCCATTATATTAGCAGCCAATCGGTGGTGTGTAATTGTAAGACTTTGATTTAAGGCAACTATTATCCTATACTACTATACTATTGAATGTCCATGTCTATATAATGCCATGGCAATTGGTGTCATGACGATTTTGAAAATCTGAGCTCCTCATTTACACCTCTTAAAGCTGAGTATTTTTTTAAACCGGATTTGTTGTGTTTTAGTTTATTTTGTCTCAGCTCGGTGTTGCTGTTGGTATCCCTTATGTTTCCTATTAATTTGTTCATTGTTTTTGCCATTCGTTTTGTTTTGTTTCGTATTGTTCAAAGCCTGACAAGGCCTATCCTCAGATCAAAAGTCTAAAAATTATTTGTCTCCATATTTGTCATTTTGTTTTCTTCCTCTTTATTGGTATTGTGCTTCTATCTCCTCAATATCATCCTATTTCCCCTCCTCATTTCACAATTTTTTTTCAAAATTAACAAAAAAAAAACTTTACTTTTCACTCCAGAACGATTCTCATTTCTACTTGAATTTCCTTCTGCTTCTAATTATAAATTTTTCACTGCCCCATTTTTCTCAATATAACCAAACTGAATCAATATAAATGCTCCTTCCTCTTTTCAAAGTATTTACAATCAATTTGAAAATGCATTTCAACCCTTGTGTTTTCCTTCTGTACCACGATATATATCTCTTCTTCTTATTCACATGGGTTATTTTTCAAAGGTGTTTGTCCGCTTGGCATTTGGTACATCGATAATCCCCCACACATACAGTGCAGCATTTCACAATGCGTTCAACAAGGGATCTTATCTTCCATCACATAATCTTTATCTCCATTTGTCAAATTCAGAAATTTGGAATCCGAATAAGCATCCCGCTCAAAGCTTCATGTCCTCTCTTTTTGAATCCCTCCTCACCCCACCCTCTCAATCCTTACCCCGCACCCCACACACTCAAATCTTCCCTCACCCATAACCCCCAAAGCCTCACCTTACCCACACAAAGCCCCCTCCCCACACCCCTCCACTATCCTGCACTCTCCCAATACCTCCCTACCCCCTATCTCTAACTGTGTGGACCCCAAACATGTGGAGCCTCTGCTCCAACCTGAGAGATCTCTCAATCCCGGCTGCTGCCGATAAACCAGATATTATCTGTACAACAACATCTTTCCTCCCAAAGGACATCCCTGACTTCTTGGGGTCTATCCCTTGTTATTGCCTCCTCTGATTTGATAGGCCTGAACCATGCCCTGGTGGTAGGGTTGCTCTTTACAGAGACATCACAGAAGTAAATAGACACTTTACATTTACTCAGTTCATCTGTACAAAGCAAGTTTTACTCAGTGATTTGTCCTAATATTCAACTATTTATTTGCAGAAATGAGTTCCTTGGTCGTATAGGATAATTAACTATG
Source organism: Eptatretus burgeri (assembly GCF_056783735.1). Lineage (NCBI taxonomy): Eukaryota > Metazoa > Chordata > Myxini > Myxiniformes > Myxinidae > Eptatretus > Eptatretus burgeri. Next base: position 37,721,401 of record NC_140965.1, read on the forward strand.
CCTCGAATCAAGGGAGCACACGACCTTTGCGATTTTTCAAAGAGGACGAATTGTTGGCCAATCGGAAGGTGGAGTCAGCCAGCGTCAGATAGCTCAGAACCTTGGCATTCCGGTTTCTACAGTTAATCAGGTGATTGTGCAATTCACCAGCGAAGGCAAGGAATCCACAGCTTCCCGTTCTGGTCGACCTGGGCCCTCAGAAATGTGTCTTTGAGCTATCAAGCGGTCTATTGAGAAAACTCCCCATTGCAAGGCAGCACATGGTGCAGAGGAGGTCCAAATTAGCTCAAGAACTGCCATGTGGTACCTTCATCAACTGGGCCCACTATTGGAGAGCAGCTTGGAGAAAACCTCTTCTTAGACCAGCCAACATTGAAAGGAGAAAGAAGTGGGCTGACGAGATGGCCACCAGACCCTTGGAGTTTTGGCAAACTGTCATTTTTCAGATGAGTCCCAATTTGCTCAATTTTCTGACAGTGGATGCGTATGGGTTTGGAGACTTCCCAAACAAGAGTTCTCTTTGAACCGATTGCAGCCAACTGTCAAACACGGAAGTTTTTCAGTGATGTTGTGGGGAGCAATCTGGAGCACTGGTCGGTTAGAGATTGTGGAGTTTGATGGCAACATCAACTCCCTGATCTACATTTCTATCATTGTGGATGGACTTTTCCCCATCTTCTCCACTGTTTAGATGGTCAAAAACAACACTCTCTTCATGGATGATGGAGCTCCATGCCACACTGCAAAAAGACAACCAAAGAATGGCAGGACAGAAATGAGATCAAGCAACTTCCATGGCCAAGTCAGTCTCCTGACTTGAATCCGATTGAACAACTCTGGGCCATATTGGATCGAGTTGTGCGGAAAAAGTCCAGCAAATCTACATCACGGGCAGAATTTCTAAACCTTTTGCGTGAAGCATGGGTAGAAAACCCACAAGAGAAAATTCCAGAACTCGTTAATTCTACACCTGAAAGAGTTAAAGCATTGAAATATACAAATGGCATGTCTACCATATACTAGTGTATGTATTAAAATGGATCAAATGTTCTTCAAATGTTAAATAAATTAATTCTTTAAAAATCATGGTGTCCATTTACTTCTGTCATGTCTCTGCACATCAATAACTCAATTTCTTACTGTCCATGTACTGATCTTACATCTCCCATTCTCCAGGAGTACCTCTGGCTGAGACTTCACCTCTACTCCCACCTCTTGTTCCCCTGTGTGTTTTATCATCCTCCTAACAGTGACGACCCCATTAACACCTCTCTCTCTCACACACACTCTCACACACTCTCTCACACTCTCTCACACTCTCTCACACTCTCTCTTTTCTCTCTTTTCTCTCTCTCTCTCTCTCTCTCTCTCTCTCTCTCTCTCTCTCTCTCTCTCTCTCTCTCTCTCTCTCTCTCTCTCTCTCTCTCTCTCTCTCTCCAACATGGACAAACTTTTAACCACTTATCCCAACTCTCTCTTCCTCATATATGGCAATTCCAATTGTCACCATGCAAATTGGCTTGGAGTTGGTACCTCTCTCACCAGCCATGGTGCTTCAGCAAAGGACTTCAGTGACTCCATGAGACGACTCAAACTGTGAACTTTCCAACCTGTATTTCTCTAAATGTAAAATCCTCCATTTGGACTCGGTGATGACTAACTTTCCTCCAAATCTCTCCTGCTCTTCCTCTGCTCCAATTGGTTCATCTTATCATGTGCTTGTGAAAGTCAACATCTCTCTGGTTATTTTCTGTCTGGCATTTCACTCGGGCAGATTGACAAGGACTGTAAGCAGCCCTCTCTCTTCAGGACTGGTCTCCCATATCTACTGCCCCTGATGTTAACTCAGCATGGGAATTCTTCCAGAGAAACCTGCTCTCTCGATACGCAGATTCATCCTATCTCATCTTCAATTATCCTACTCTTCTTCCCACCCATAGTAAACTGAATCCTGTGGTGAGGAGGTTGCTTTGAAACAACTTGCCTTCTCTTCCTGGAAGGATAATTCGACTGAAGGCAATCTCAGTGCTTTCTAAAAAGTCCGTAACAAGTGTGTGTCCACTTTCAGGAGAGCCAGAAAGCAACATCTCTCCAACCTCAAGAATGAACTTTCAAACTTGTCTCCCTCCTCTAAAACCTGGTGGCACTTTGTTAAGTTTGTCTCTGGTGTATGCTCCCCTTCCATCCCTTCCCTCTCTTCAAATGGCACCACAGCTGACTCTGCTCATGAGAAGGCTGAATGTCTCAATTCTATGTTTGCTTCCAAATCTTGTGTCCCAAATCCCTCACTCTCAGTACCCATCCTTCCCTGTCATGTCCAACTGCTCTTGGACTGTCTTTTGGACCTGAAGAAGTGGAAATAATTCTTGCAACCCTTGACTCTGGCTATGCAACTGGACTCAATGGCATCAGCTCACGTGTTCTGCTACTCTTTCTTGCTCTGCTGACCTATGAGCAGAAAAGAGCAAAGCAGAAAAGGTGCAGACCTATGAGCTTACTTCGAATCAGCAAGGTCATAAAATCCATCATCCCACTTGATAAGAAATCTTTCCTTTTCTCTAACAACCTCATCTCAGATCACCAATTTGGTTCAGACCAGGTCACTCCACCTTTGGCATGTTGCTTCTACTCACCCAAAAATGGATGGAGACCCACAATATCAGACATGAGATCAGAGCCGTCTCTCTGGCCATACCTCGAGCCTTTTATGCAGTCTGTCATCAAGCCTTACTCTCCAAACTCTCTGCCTGTAGCATCCAAGGCCAACTCCACACATGCTTACTGACTTAATTTTCTCTTAAAGCCAATGTGTGGCACTCAATGGAATCCTTTCATCTCCTCTCCCTGTAAAGGCTGGAGTGTCCCAAGGCAGTGTTCTGGGCCTTCATAAATGTGATCTTCATAAATGATCCCTCCGAATCCCTGGGAAATCCTCTATATCTCTTTGCTGATAACTCCACCCTTGATCATGACACACCTCATTCTTCAGACATGCAGATTGTAGCCTCTGCCTTCTCTTTAGATGATAACAAAATCACAAAATGGTCAAACATTTGTATTATGTCTTTCAATCCTGACAAATCTCACATTCTCTCTCTCTCTCTCTCTCTCTCTCTCTCTCTCTCTCTCTCTCTCTCTCTCTCTCTCTCTCTCTCTCTCTCTCTCTCTCTCTCTCTCTCTCTCTCTCTCTCTCTCTCTCTCTCTCTCTCTCTCTCTCTCTCTCTCTCTTTCTCTCTCTTTCTCTCTCTCTCTCTCTCTCTCTCTCTCTTTCTCTCTCTTTCTCTCTCTCTCTCTCTCTCTCTCTCTCTCTCTCTCTCTCTCTCAAAGGAGCATCTGGCAAACTCTCCAATCTACTTTTGAGGACGTTTAGTCATTCAAACTCCTGGTTCTCACCTTCAGCCATTATCTTTCTTGGGCAAGCCACATTTCAAAATTGGTCTACAAAGCCAGCTGCAGACTGGGCATCTTCCATCATACAGAGTCTTTCCTTGGCACACCTGAACTATCCACCTACAAGACCTTCATCCACAGCTTGATGGAGTACTGCTCCCCCTCTGGACCTGTTCCCCTGCCACACACCTTGCTGAGGTTGACGCCATGGAAAACAAGGCCTTCAAGATTATTGGAATCTCTTTCATTGAAGCTGATTCTATGGATCTATCACTATGTCAACACAGAGAGGTCGGTGGTCTCTCTGTCTTCAACTGCCTCCTTTCTGGTTTTAGACCCTCTGCTCTTTCCGTGCTTTGCCCCCCCCCTCTGTTTTCTGCAGGGCACACACTGTCCACCATCAACCCCCTTCTGGTGAAACTACCTCAATCCAGGATAACTGCTTACCTCCACTCATTTGTTACTCTTTTTTTCCTGCCTGTGGAATCAACTTCAATCTCATTCTTCCCTGCAAGTCTTCACTACAGCTGGTCACCACCATTTCAGGTTGTTCCCAATCCAAAACAATGATCGTTAGTTAACCTGTCTCCCTCTCATCCCACTCCAATCCCTCCTCCTCCCAAATTTCCAATTTCTCTCCTGAGAGTTTCCTTTGATATCAATGTTTTCCACCATATGCATCTTCTTTTGCCCCTCATTCCTCCCCACACCCATTGTTTGCCCAAGTCTGCCTCTATGTTGGCCTTCTACTCTGCTGTTGGTGTATCTCCCCTCTCTCAACTGGTCCTTTTGTCCTGTTGTGTCCTGATCTGTTCCATGTAATAATTTGAGCTCTTCCATGAGCCTCGACTATGTATACCAAAAAAAAAAAAAATGGATTGTTTCCAAACTTTGAACTGCATTGTGTATATTATAATGGAATTGGGGGCAAGGTAAGAAAGACTACCTTTTCAAGATGCTCACAATCTTATCCAACCTGACATAGGTCGTGCACTTATAGATGAGCTGTCTAATCGGCGTTCGATTCCCGACCTGACTATAAGCTGATTACCGATTCTCAGGTGTTGCATCAGCAAGTCCCTCAGATGGAGATTAAGATGGATGTTCCATCTGTTAACATTAGTTGGTGGCTATTAGAGATCCCAGAGTGTCTTTTTATGAAGGGTCATTGAGTTATCACCGACACCGTGAACAATTTTTTTTAATCCTGCCCTAACATACAAGGGGGTATTGCGTCAGCGACTCAAGGAACACAATGCACCACACCCCTTAGAAAATGGAATGCTCCTGCTGATTTCACTCGTCACTGACTCGTGGTTCAAAATGCATCCAAAAACAATTGAACAAACAAGTTAGAATGTTCTTGAAACAAACTTCTTGAGGAGAAGGTAGCAAGTGCATATTTCTGAGAATTAAGGTAATACAATCGAGTTTGCTGGTATCGACAATTTATTAATTAAGCTGTCATGTTCTGAAGTGGTTGAAGGTGTTTAATCGAGGAAAGTGAAAAAGGCATCAGAAAAGAGTTGCAATATTTTCCGTGTTCTTTGACCGAAAGCATGAATGAGGATTTCCATCTACTTTTGATAATGGCAAAGGAAAATGTTTGCAAAGCTGTGCACATCCTATGTAATAGCTCAACAAATTTTGTTCAAATAAGAGTGTAAAGTGAGTGAAGAATGCATTATAACAACAGAAAAGTTAATGTAATAACAAGGTGAGATACATCTCGCTGCATTGATATCTTATGGATGTTTATAAAGAAGCGATAAAGGAACAATAAGTATCATGTTTTTGCCTGTACTCATTTTCAAGAAGTTTTATGTTATTCAGAATCGAATGTCATGAAGACAAGTAAAGACAAGTAGATGTTGTTATCATCAAGTATACAAATGCCCAAAGGGATAGAAGTAAAGAGGGAAGAGAAATGATCCTTGGACTGATCTCTCAAGAACATGTCCAGAAAGATCACATCTTTGTAGTCTGATGTAGCCAAATAAATATTTCCAGTTAATATCTAGAAGGGTTGTCGCATTCTTTTTGATAAGCATAAGGCATAAGTGAGAATGTGATTCATGACTGAATAAGAGAGTTTTAGTGCTGGACATTTGTTTGAAGCCTGATTGAAATGTTTCGAGAGGTAAGACTATAATTGACTGGCAATGATACATTCCATAATTTGGAGACATGAGATGGTAGCGAGACATTTCAATAACTGTGACAGGATTTTGCAGAGGTATCTAGTCTGAGTTTATATTCCTGAGCCATCTGTAAAACTGTCAGATTGGTGGATTATCGGAAATGTCTCTATTTGTTTGAAGTCTTTCACGACCAAAGAAGGTGGGTGGTTTTGGAAATTTAAAAATATTTTAGGTTTTGGAAAGTATTTGTAACATTCCTTCACAAAGTTTACGTTCCTTGAATGGTACGATGAGATCGGTGTGCAGTCTACCAGCATAAGTCGGTGCTCAGTAAAGATCCCTTGATATCCCTCACCAATAGTTTCCAAGTTATCACTAGCCAGCCTATTTGTGAAAGATGATTGCCAAGACACCTCCCCATCATACCTCACAAGACGATGTGAATATTTGTGGCATTAGAATGAATAGTGAGCCTTGCCGATAATACGGAACTTTCAAAATGACCAAATCCACTCCAGAATGCTGAGCGCGCATGTGCAAAAACCCTTGGAAATAGTGATCTTTGGGGCATGTGAACTTCTATTTGGCATGCACGACAGGATTTGTTTCCTAAAATGGCTCACAAAGCTTCTTCTAAATTAAGCCAAACATACTTGGAAAAGTACCTGAGAGAAAGCTGGGTTGTCTTTGCACAACAAAAAAGTTTGGGAAAGACACTGCATCTGGTTTGGGTGCTTCTGAATGACAATGAGCAGGTCATATCTGGGGCTTGTTAATGCGCTTGGAAGTTTACAATCAATTCTACGTCATTTTGAAAGTCTCGCATTGTGATGGTCATAAATATTCGATGTTGATCCCCATTCAAAAGTGGGATAAGAACAGCATTTTCTGGAGAGGATGGGACCATTGGTTGAATGATGGATTAACTGATAATTTGCATAATTATGAGGAGAATAATGGGAAATCTGTGGAGAGAATGTTTGATGGAATTGAATCCAGAGACCAAGTGTTTTCAACCTTTGTCAGTTTGTGCCTTGTCCGCTTGCATCCTGCTGCCCCCCCCCCCCCCCCAGCCAGCTTGTTTTCCAGTTCTCCCATGAGTCAAGACTTCAATAACAAAATATATATTCATTTTTTTATTTATCACAGTATTTATCAAAATGGCAAGGCAGATCATTGCATCATAAGTGTGCCCTCCCTCGGATAGACATTAACCTGTGTGTACGATCTGCAAGCATTTAGTTGCAGGTTGACATTAAATATCCCATGGTATCTTTCAATTAAGACTAGACAACTTATCACAAGTTACCCTCACCAATTTACAAATTTCACCTTTCGATGCATGTAGATGCAAGTACTCAGAATCAGCTTTAGACGTATGGCAGATCTGGCCAGCCGGTTCATGAAAGATCAAGGCAATTTACCTCCTGCAGCTGATCGCTCAATAATATGGAATTAATTGAGGCCATTAGAGAAGTAGTAATACTTGTAGTATTTATCAATTGGCAAGGCAGAGTGTTGCATCACGAGTGTGCCATCCCTCAAGTAGACATTAACCTTTGTGTCCGATCTGCAAGCATTTAGTTCCAGGTTGACATGAAATATCCCATGGTATCTTTCGACCAAGAGTATGCTAGTTATGCGACCACTGACTTATGCTAGTTATCACAAGTTACCCTCAACAAGTTAATAATTACAGGTTTGTAAGCATGTCTTTAGACGCATATGGCTTCGACGTGTGGAGATGCAAGTACTCATAATCGGCTTTAGAAGTATGGCAGATCTGGCCAGCTGGTTCGTAAAAGATCTCGGCAATTTACCTCTTGCAGCTGATCCCACAAAGAAGCTGAGATTAAATGTGGCCATTGAAGTTGTAGAAGTGGTAGTAGTAGTACTTGTAGTTGTCGTCGTAGTAGTAGTTGTAGTCGATGACACAAAAAAAATTGCTATTATTGACATTGGCACCGAAACGCAAATTTCCTCATATTTACCTCTAAGATTCCCTAAATTTTGTAGTTGTTAGCATTTTTTAGATCCTTGTGGAGGATCTCTAAGTCTTACTCACGTTGTTGTTCTTCATCTTCTTCTTGTGGACTTTTTTGTTTCACAGCCTACAGTTTTCATCGAAACTTCCTGAAACTTGGCATATATATGTAAAAATACCCTGCGGAGACAGTAACCATCTCCGATTTTGAAAATTCTTCCTAGGAAAAAAAGTTATGATGTCAAAATATCTCCGCTAATGGAAATCGCCTAAAAAATTATCACAAACTGGGCAAGCTTTTTGAATTCTGTTTGCGGGAATGGAACAGGGCATTAGCAGAGATGAATTACCGCACATATGATATATCACCATGACGTCATATCAATTTTTATGACATCATTCCTATTTTTTTGACATTTTTTGTTTCACAACCCAGAGTTTTCATCGGATCTTCGTGAAACTTGCCATGTATATGCAGAAAGCCCACGTCAAGTCAGTATCCATCTCCAATTTTGGAAATTCTTCCGAGAAAAAAGTTGACGTCATAATATCGCCGTTAATGGAAATCGCCTATCCCATTATCTCCAAAACTGGGCAAGCTGTTTGAGTTTTGTTTGCGGGAATCAAGCCGGGCATTAGCACAGATAATTTATCGCAAACCTGATACATCACAATGACGTCATATTCGTTTTTATGACGTCATCATTAAGAGGACAAGGATCTTAGTTCATTTGAGCTTGTTTTTTTTTGGAGAAAAGCACAAGATCAGTGATAAGAAAGTAATTGGAAAATAAATACTGATTGCAGTTTAAAAGTTTGTCAAATTTGGGAAATTAGTTTCAAGCTTAAATAATGATTCCTGATCAAAAAGAGAACAGATTGCGATTTGGCATTAAAAAGTTTTTGTCTTCAGTGTTGCACTGTTTGCAGATTTCACTTTTATAACTTGTGTTCCTGTCTGAGCCAGATTACAGAGCGAGTAGTTCTTGATTAACCAATGCTGAATTTTTGAGATAGTTTTGAAAAGTATTTGGAAGAGGTTATAGTGAGGTCATTAAATTTGTGTTATTGAGTAAATGTTCAAGCCCAGCATCCTCTGATGGATGATGTAAAAGGGATGAATTGATGTGTCTTTGTTTGAAAGAAAATATATCCAGAGATGTGATATTGCGATATGAGTCATATGACTTGGGATTTCATGAGAGCTTGAAAGTAAGATAATGTACTATGGTTGATGTGGAGGAAAGATTGCACTGATGAAGTCTACAAAGATGATAATTTTTTCGGCAATATTAAAAACAAAAAAATCACTTTTTGACTCCTAGATACAACTAAGTCGATTTTGTGGCCACCATGATGAGCCAGAGAATGGATATGTTGAATGAGAAAAAAAAACTCAAAGTTGGAATTCAACAAGGTTGAATATTTGTGGAATCATTAATGTGTGTGCTGAAGCCTTAAGGCACCAGGTACTTGTAATAATGTTTCCTCAGATAATTATGAGTGGTGTCCGAAAGTGAGGAACCCCATCACAAACTTTGAGAAGCGTTTCAATGGTGTCTTTTTTTTGTATAGATTGTCGAGGCTCGTATGAGAGCTAACACACAATGCACAGCAAGGGGGGCATGAGACAAGAGGGGCGGGAGACGGAAGTATAAAACAGTGGGGAACAGAGACATTCGTAGATCTGTGGAAGGGAGAGGGATGGGGCAGGGAACACGAGGTATACAAGATGGACATTACAGGGACTTTTATGAAGGAAAGCAGGGAATTTGAAGGAGTTGGGTTTGGGGTGGATTAACGGAGGTAGAAAAGATCGAGGTATTGGATGGGGGAAGATAAGAGATGGTACTGAACAGCTGATTTGAAGGCCTGGGGGGAGAATGGGATTGAAGAGAGTGTGGGAGTTTATTCCAAAGGCAGAAAAACGAGGAATGAAAGAGTGAAGGTGAGCAGTGATTCGTGATTTTGGTAGTTTTACCAGAAGGGGGTTGTTGGTGGACCTTGAGCGCCCTGCAGAAATATGGTGGGGACACATTGCAGACAGAGCAGGGGGAGCAAGACCGGAGAGGAGATGGTAGAAGACAGAAAGACCACCAACCTGCCTGTGGTGCGACAATAAAAGGGCCAACGACTCAGCCTCACCATGGGAGATGCCAATGATCCTAAATGCCTTAGTTTCCACAGCATGAAGCTGAGAAAGGTGAGAGGCAGGAGCACCAGCCCAGAGGGAAGGGCAGAACTCCATCAGGCTGCGGACGAAAGCCTTGTATGTGGTCAGGAGCTCAGGTGGGCCGGGGAAGGACTTTGCACGACGGAGGATTCCCAGTCGGCACCTGGTTTTGGATGCCTGGTTGAAAATGTGGTTTTCCCTCGAAAGATCATGGCAGATAGTGAGATCCAGAAGCTTGAATGAAAGGACTTCTTCCAGAGGATTGCTGAGAAAATAGATTGTGGGGGGGGGGGGGTCTAAATGGCGCTTTCAGAGAGACATAGTGAGAGTGTGAGATTTTTCAGAATTGAAAGACATGTTCCACGTGTTGGACCAGTTTTTGATTTTATTGAGATCTGCAGAGAGCAAAGAAGCTCCTGCTTGCCAGTCTGAGGGATGACAGAGTGTGGAGTCATCAGCAAAGAGAGAAAGAGGATTTTTCCAGAGAGTAGGAGAGATCATTGATGAAAACCAGAAAAAGAACAATGCCCAGAATGCTACCTTGAGGAACTCCAGCCTGGACAGGAAGAGGGGATGAAAGAACTCCATTTAGGGACACATGTTGTCTGCGACAGGAAAGGAAGTCAGCGAGCTATGAGTGGACATGGCCTTAGATGCCACAGGAGGAGAGTTTGGTGAGCAGGGCAAGGTGTCAGACCATGTCAAAAGCATGCGCTATGTCTCGGGATACGGTTCTGAGTTCAAGTCTGGCATTGAGGACCTCCATCCATTGTTGGGAGAGCAGAAGCAGCATATCCAGGGTAGAATGACCTGGTCTGAAACCAAATTTATGATCAGAAATCAAGCTATTGGAGAAGAGGAAGGATTTAGTCTGAAGCGATGATGGATTGAACTACCTTGCTGATGATTTGGAGAAGGCTGATTGGTCTGTAGTTTCAGGGATCTGTTTTTGCATCTTTTTATGCAGGGTGGTAATGTTTGCTGATTTCCAAGCAGATGGCAGATGACCTTGAGCAAATGAGAGGGTGAATAGAACAGAGAGAGAGACTGGGTGAGCAAGAGCAAAGGAGCAGTTTCTTTAGGACATGTGGGCTAATGCCATCTGGACCGGTTGCATAATCTGAGTCGAGGTTTGACAGCAAGCTCTCCACTTTGTCAGAAGAAAAGGACACAGAGTCCAGGGACAGTTGAGTGTGACTGGGTAATGTGGGTACAGAAAACGATAGGTTTCAGACACAATATTTAGATGCAAACACTGAGTTTAAGCATTCAGCCTTTTTACATGCGTTGTCAGTGGTGTGGCTATTTGAAGTAAGAGAGGGGATGGAGGAGGAACATACACCAGAAACAGATTTGATTAGATGCCACCAGGATTTGGAGGATGGAGAGAGGTTTGAGAGTTCACAATTGAGCTGAGAAACGATTAAAAAGTCACCACCAGGATTACAAGTTCTTGTATATATATACGACGAATTTCTTTTTAAGAGTTGAAGCAAAAGTCAAACTGATATTCATCGGATAAGTACTGACATCAGATCACTGTTTTGTGAGACTAAAGATGTACATTTATTTATCCAGGCAATACCATGCATTTTCAGGCCAAGAATAAATCTGCATCCAGGAGAAGCAAGGTCAGTGCTGCTCAGTGTCGTTGGGTGAAAGCCATGTTTCTGTTTAGCACAGTATGTCAATAGTAATGTCAAAAAGAACTCACAGAGGGCAAGAGGGTTCACTGTAGTCAGTGATCATGCATTCATTAAGGCCTTGGAAATAACAGAATGGCCACATGACATAGATTCTGCAAACTCACTTTTGAACTCGATGAGATTGGATTGGTCCTGTGAACAGGCATGCTTTTTATAAGACAGTTATTGGAGACAGTGATTTCCAGGGGAATAATTTATGGGTAACTGGAAAGGTTAGTGGGGAAACGATGCTTCCTTTTATGGCAAACCTGAAAAATCCCCAATGCTGAGCATTTGCCATAAATATCAGGAGGAATGAGGGCCGCAGAGCACAACAGACTAAGAGAATGTAAGGAAGAAGTTTTGTTTTTTAAGGCTACTGTACCATAAGGGTGAAAATAACTCGTATTCCAATTGAAACAATATTCCAAAATGCCACTATCAGTGAAAATGAAGAGAAATATTATGAGATGTGTGGCGAGATTATATAGAAAGCATAAACATCAGATGTAAAGGGGATTTTAAAAATTGAGATAAGTACAAAGAGATAGACAATAATAAGGCGTGTGACCCATTTAGTAGAATGAAATGAATTTATCAAGTTAAAAAGTAAATTATTTGACCTGTCCAATTATTTATCCAAGCAAAACAGAAATGGAATCAAATATAAAACAGAAACTGGATGCTATGCTGTCATCCAACCAATATGATACAATGTTGGTGTAATACCTGCAACTGCAACAGTACAAGTGGCCAAATCGTTGATGGGAGTAGTACAGAGAATACAGTAATTAATGGGCGACAGTTCATTTTCACGCAAAACAAACATCTCATATTTACAAATAATCTGTTAAAATGATATCTGAAAGGGAAATAATACAAATATAAATGACTAGCTGATATACCCATGAAGGACAGGTGATGGGATGGTATGGAATGACATGACATTTGATAGGATGGGAGGGCCACAGAACAACAATGACAGACGTGACCATGACAACAACAATGGTGATGATAATGATGATGACAACAAGAGCAACAAGAACCCCATGACAAAATGGTGCCAATATACCTGTCCAGAACGGGCGAAAGGATTGTAGGGGAATTTGATAGTACAAGAGGGTTATAGAATAAAAACAACAACAACCCTGTGGCAGAATGGCCCCAGAAAGACTGCCCACCAGAATGCCATGATGCCATCCAGCGTGGCAAAGGTTTTGAAAAAATAATCTACTTTCCACTGAGCTAAATGGAATAAATGTAGGAGTTGTAAGTAAATGTAGGTGCTGCGAGAAGACATTGTTAAATATGCCAAAAAGTTATGTGATGATGTGTGAAGCTGTGAAGGAGCAGAGAGGAAATGGACAGACACCATCCATTGATTTATATATTTCTTACAGAGTAATTAAAGCATGGCTGAAGGCTAATAGGCCCGTCATGCCTGTTCCATATCCTGGCTATATATTAGCTCTCTTCGGTAACATGCCCGAGAGCAGGTTAAGTGCTGCCAAAGCAGTCTCCTGGCAAGGATTGTCCTAAATGGTTTTCCATTTCCTTCCTAGTAGTGGCCAAGGCAGGAATTTGGAATATATTTAGGATACCGGTACAAAACGGTCTCCTTTGCGAAAGATACAGTGAGATCTTTAACATCCACCAGCAGAAAATGCTGGCAGAAGGAACTCTGTTAAACATCTCATCCGATGAATGGTGGACAACTATACGTACTCCTTCATGCAACACCATACCTGCAAGTCATCTGGATGGCTGCATTTGGTGTGCTCCAGAATCACATGGAGCCCAGACGGCTCAAAAGTATGTGCACACCACCAAAGCTACCCTGCCAGTCCTATATCTGAGTACTATGACCTATTATACAGCAAATTCATATGAAAGGAGTTTGGTCAGTGTGTTGGCACACAATGGCCTATTCTTTTTGAATGATGCCATGGTGTCTTTAATGTCCACAGCATGAATTCAGATGTTACAGCTGCCTTTTAGTTCAATTATAAGGTGCAGCATGTCCCACGTTACAGCATCCTTTTGTGGCAGTTTATAAGAATCCATCCATCCATTGAGACCATATGCTGTGCAGCGCATTGGTGCTGCCTAAACAGTCTTCTTGGCTATTCAGCACAATCTTGGACAGGTCGCCACTCTGACACAGGATACCAGCAAGCCGGCACTCATTTTGCCAACCTCGGAAGGATGACAGGCAGAGTCAACCCCCACCTGGTATTAATTCAACAGCCGAGGGGGATTTGAACTCAGGATTCCAAGGATCCCAAACCCACCACCCTAACCATTAAGCCAACACCATGCATACTTTATAAGACTGGCTGCTTTTATTTATTTCAACTCAAAGGTCAAACTTGGGATGAGATAGATTACAAGTTGGTACTGTATCCTATAAATTGAGCTCAGTACAGAGCTCACAACAAATATAATTACCCTATACACCGTTTATATTTGCAATGCCTGTGTAATGTATTATATTATACTGATAATAAATTGACTGTTGACTTGCTGTTATTCATTATTTATAAACCATGTGCAGTGTATGTATAGTCAATGTTTCCATAATTATTCAAATATGTTACGTCCTGAGCTTCTATAAGTGCATACCTATTGCAGAATGATATTGTGGAAGTCATCTATTCACCTGTGACCAGGGTAAGTTCTCACCTCTGCTCCTCTGCCTTGACACACCGGTCGTAATTATCTGGCAACTTCAACAGTACAGTACTGCCAAAAGTTGACCATTTTTCTCCAGGAGGCAATCATTGATTTTTTTTTTCGTCTGATCTCATTACTTACCACAGCTTGCTATTCAAGTCTCTTTTTGGAGTAGGTGAGATGGAGGAGAATGCGGGGTCAGTTCTACCCTGAAGATAGGAGGAATTTATATATAGCTGCAAGTTCTCATTCACACTCTTAATACCTTTTGTAATAATCACATTCTGGGCACAAAAATACCCATAGTAACACAGTATTATAATAATATTATAAATTTGACTTGTTGGGGAATGAAAAGGAAAGTGTGGAACATAAGTGGTGGCGACTGAATCTAAATCTCGTTAACGTGCCTGTAATTTCAAGTAAGGTATGGAAAGATGTCTCTGTGGGGAGAGGTGGGGCAAGATGTTTTATTCATTGTTTAAATTCTGCATCTGGGTAACCTTTGGGCGACACATTTTTATTTTATGTGATGTGCGTTAAATAGTTAAACATGTAAAATAAAATTATGATGGCAATGAAAGGTATCAACCTGTTAATTTTGTTCATCGTCCTTCCCGTTTCATTCAGCCAGCTGTGACTTGCACAGACTGTGAGTTATCAGGTATTGCACAGGTTGGTGGCTCTTCCTTGAATAATTGGTGGATATTATTATAATAATCATGCTTAGACTTTCTCCAACATTGTAGCTACTGGTACACCACTTTTGCACTCCAATGTCTGGACTATCCCTTCCGCTTATCAATAGCTTTGTTTGTAACCCATGAGCTTCTCCATTAATCTATTTTTTAACATCTACTCTAACCTTTGATGTCAGTGTCCTTATTAAAAAAAAAAAACATTATTCCTGTATCTTAGAGCTTCTCTGCAGGACTGACAGGACAGCTTCGAGGTATGTACATT
This sequence comes from Eptatretus burgeri, assembly GCF_056783735.1. Lineage (NCBI taxonomy): Eukaryota > Metazoa > Chordata > Myxini > Myxiniformes > Myxinidae > Eptatretus > Eptatretus burgeri. The sequence continues at coordinate 37,736,410 of NC_140965.1, forward strand.
TACTTTTGAGTTGTCGAGCCTGGGTTTGAATCCTGACACAACTATAATCTGTTACAATGGTGTTTCATATGCAGGGCAGTGCATGAGATGAGGATCAAGTCATGGGACCCCATCCACCAGCACTGGCTGTTGGTGGACATTAAAGGTCCTACGGTATCTTTCACAATGACGAAGCGAGTCATCGCCGGCAATCTAAACACATTCCAAATTCATTCACCTTCAGTCGAGTATCAGGCTTGGTCAGCTGGTTCATGAAAGACTTGGGCCAAAAACATTCCTCGGCTTACCCCAAAAGAATGGGAGAATAATTGGGGCTGTTAAAGAAGTAGTAGTAGTATGGTATATCTAAAGATTCTCATTGCATTTTGAAATATTCTTTATCTGAATAGTCATTTATTACTCTGTACTCAGGTATTTTCCATAATCCTGATATTATGGAATACAGGTCGATCCCAAAGTAGTCTTTTAATAATATATTTACAAGATTTTCAAACCTGACCCCACTTTTGCATGCCTCATACAGTTTGGGATTGTGATTCAGCCCAATAGGATAGGAAAACAACTTTTGAAACTAATCATTTCAGCTTTTTCATTTTACCTCCTTTTGAAATTATACATAAGGACTCTTTTTGGGAATGTTATAAAGAAGAAGCATATTTTCATATTTTATTAAACTTTTTAGCTTCACTTTGTATGTGTTAATCGAGTTTATTACCATCTGACAGTCAGTCAATCTTTGCTTTGCTGCGATGTTAACAAACATCTATATGGGCTGGCTTACACTTTTATAATTACTGATAAAAGAGCATTTCAAATCAACATGCTTGCAATCTCTAAAATAATTTACAATCTGTATTTCATCCTTTGATAAATGGCAGCAACTCCCCAACCCTCCTGCTCTGCCTGCACCATAAATCATGCAAAATCCGACCTTTGATGAATAATTACTCTTTGTTCGTGCCATTAATGAAAGTCTCCAGACCACAAAATCTCTTTGGCAGTTATATTTTTGAGATTAATATTTGTTGTAACAAATGGTATTCATATAATATGGGCTGACAGGATAGTTCAGAGGTAGCACAATACTCACCTTTAATCCATCATGTCTGGGTTTGATTGCCAACCTAATTATAAAATGTCACTCTAGTTCCGTGCACGCACGACATTGCATCAATTGGTGCACTGATCTTTGGAGGGACCTTAAGCTGCGTATCCCTTTTGCTAGCATTCACTGACAAATGTTAAATATCCCCTGTTAGGCCATTGTTTGATAGCTATCTGTCCAAATTCCTGCTCTGACTACGTCTGGGAAAGGATTGAACACTTGAAAGGAAAATTAACCAATGTATTTTCTGCTGAGCGGCTGCTTCATCAGCACAGATGTTGTGTAAATGTTATGCACATTTGGATTGGATTTGTATCACATGCACTTTAAATAGGTTTGTAGTGAACAAAAACTTAGCAAAATTACAAAGCTCGATAGCATTGGATACAATAACAATAAGAATGACAATAAAAAGGAACGCTTGCATCACTCAGTATGTTAAATGGGCTGGGATGCAGTCGAAGCCAGAGCAGAAAAAGGGCAAAAGGGCAGAATTTATGTGAGGGTCACATATCTATATGCATATGTAGATGCATGTGTATACATATATATATATATATATATATATATATATATATATATATATATATATATATATATATATAAATATATATATATATATATATATATATATATATATATACATATAGATTTGTGTATATGTTATTTATATATGTATAACACCATATCTGATTTCGGGTAGAAAAAATATTGAAATAAACAACAAGTTGCAAATTGAAAGAGAAATCGAGGCCTTAAACTAAAGTAAAAAAAAAGCATTATAGGTATTACATGCCTGGCACTCATGAATCGTTTGAGACCTCCATTGCTGCATTGAATCGTCGGTTAATTACTGCCACACACACACACACACACACACACACACACACACACACACACACACACACACACACACACACACACACACACACACACACACACACACACACACACACACACACACACACACTGTATAAGTCTTAGAAATTTCCTGATCTCATGGAAATTTCACTCACGTAACCACATCATGCTCACCATGAACGGATATTTTTCACTTTATTTGCAGAATTTGAAGTGCATAAAGAACATGGACATCAAAACATTATTTTGAGAATCCCCCAGCAAATCGTATGAAGAAAACGAACTTAAAACTACTGCAAGTAGTCTCAGCAACAATTGAATATATAAACACAAGTAGAAAGCTACATCAGACAACACTACTTGAAGTTTATTTGATGAAAAAAAATCACAAATTTTAATTTATTCAAGCCTGAATGGTACCACCTATCACAGCGATCTGTCTATTTTAGATAGCCTAAATTGATTAAATACAGGACAAATTGGAATCAGCAAATCATTTTGAGGAAATTTCAAGGTCTGCCTCCTAAAGGCCTGCAAAGACAAAATTATTTGCAGTCAAATTATGTGATGCATTTTAGAAACCTCTTATGTTAGGTCAACCATGTTGTCAAGATTTTTCTGGCTTTCGCATGAGAAGGAAGTTTCAAAAGGAAGGGTTGGGGCAATTGTGATCCTCAACCCCCCATTCCCTCCACTCCGGTATCTCAGTGTATGGGTATGTCTTTTCAGCATGGAAAAAAACATTGGCCCCCAAAATGGCTTGTGCAACTCGATGAAAACTTCCTTTCTGAAACAAAGCACATTTTTTAAGAACTTATATTTTGATACAATGGAGGTAATATCTCAAGGTTCACAAGTAGTCTTGTATTCAGTGCTCCCAACATCATTTCATTAATTATTGACAGTAAATTATCCTTGAAATTTATGAATAAAAACCTTTTTTTCAAGTTGGCTAAATTTCCAGAAGATTGGCAATATGCAATTTTTCACTTGATTTTTCTGATGGTAATAGCACTGCGGTAATAGATTATAATCTCACATTCCTTTCAGTGAAACAATATATATATATATATATATATATATATATATATATATATATATATATATATATATATATATATATACAGTATATACATATTTATAGACCGGGCCAGTTACAGGAAAAATGGTCAGAGGGGGGAAAAAAAACAATGATGCGAGAAAGAGAAAACATTGCATTTCACATTGGCATTTGAGCATCCAAGGGGGAATAAGGATTGAGAGAGGCAGACAAGGCCAAGTGCTGAGGGGCATCTTGTGGTTTGAGTAATGAGCAGCACAGTATTGGATCTGCCATTCCCAGTGTGCAGCATGTTTCCTTCTATGTATTTTAGGTAGTGGTCATTGGCAGTTATGTTATGGATATTTTCTTTTGAGGATATTCTCTCTGCCTCTCTCTGTCGTGTGTGTTTGTGTGTGTGTGTGTGTGTGTGTGTGTGTGTGTGTGTGTGTGTGTGTGTGTGTGTGTGTGTGTGTGTGTGTGTGTGTGTGTGTGTGTGTGTGTCCTCCATAACTCCAAAACCATGAAACCTAGTAGCCTGAAACTTTGCATGCATAAAAAGTTCAAGAGTGATCATTGGATGTTTGGGTTAATTAAAACACCCCTTTTGAAGATAATTAACTGCCTTATTTAATTATATCCTTCATCAGGTGCCATCCTCGGCCACCGCTCTCTGCAGGGTCTTAATGCATATCCTTGGTTATCTTGCTGGGGTCTGAAGTAGCCATATTTTTTGGCCTGCTCAACCATTCTTTGATTTGGAACAGGCCGTAACTATTTAACAATAAAGTTTTATTAGTTTTTTTTCACTTTCCTCACTCGTATTATAGAACACCTGGAAATCGTTACTATGAATTGCTGGATACATTGCAATGTTTAAAAATACCCGGCGATGCCGGTGTTTGTGACTTTATTGTGTTTCCGCACATGCCATACCTCTATAATCTCTTAAACTAAGCCAAATTACTAAATTTAAACTCCAGAGTTGAACTTGGCAGCAGTTCCAACTCCCAATAAAGTGTTCATTTTCAAATTCGGACACATTTGACATTTTGGGTGTCTCCGAGAGGTATATGTTTAATATGACGGTTCATTGATTGCAAATCGCGTGCCAAGTGAGCCGTTTTTTATCAACTATTTCATTGGAGTGCTTAAGCCACTTGATGAGTGCTCTGCAATATTCACACTGTTACTGAATACTATATCGATTGACTTGAACAAAATTCAGGTGTCACTCGCATGCGTTCTTAGCCACGTGTTGTTCTGCAGTGCAACAGGCTGTGGCTGGCTCGCTGAAAATGTGAAATTGTATTTTATACGACGTTTCCCCTTTTTGTGCGATTTTATATTATACAACCTGTCACTTCAGCATAGACAAGTATAAAAAAAAATAAACGTTTTTGTTTTTAAAAGTTTCATCAATAGTACCGTGGATTGCTTAGTGAAGTCACTTGGTGAACATTCATCATACTTCAACAGCGATACTGCAGTTTTATACCGGAGTTAGGAAGGCAAAATAAATTATATGATCACAATGAGTAAAACATAGGGGCAATACCCCTGGGCACTCACCTGGTAGTGGCTGGATAAGATAACCAGGAAACAAAATATGTAACGGAGAAGAAAGTAAATACCTATGGATTTTTTGAATTTTTTTTTGAAATGCCGTGAACAAACTTTGGTACATCAAGGGTGATGAAGGTTGTGGTCAATATTTATCAGAATTGCATGTCTCATTACTGAGAAGAAAGCAAATACCTATTTTGAGGGGCAACTTTGGAATATACACAGTGATGAACATTGCAGTAATGTTTCATGGAAATGGTATGTGTAGTTTCAGAGAAGAAGTTGCAACTATTTGTGGATGGATGGATGGATGGATGGATGGATGGATGGATGGATGGACTGATGGACGGATGACGTGCCATCCCATAAGCTCCTTGGAACTATATTCTTGGTGAGCTAATAAAAATGTTTTTGGTTGTTAAGAAGTAATGAATCACCACATCATGGCATGAAAGCCAAGAGGTACGCATGCTCGCTCTGTGTAGCCTGGATTTGAATCCCGACCCATCTATAAACTGTCATCCCAATGTTTCACAGGCAGTGTGGTTCATCAATGTGTGTGCCATCTCTTGGATGGACATTAAACTGGGTGTCACATCTGCCAGATTCCCACACCCTCTCCCCCTCTCCCACCCCCCCCCCACTCACCTACCCCTCCCCCTCTGTTGAGGGGACTGTATCATGTATGAATCAGATTCCAAGTGAGCAGACTTGAGGGGTGCAAAGTTCACTGCATGTACGGGCATCCATGCATGCACGCAGGCAAACGTTTGCCAGGTAGATAGCATGGGTTTTGTGCAGGACCAGATTTATGTTGCGGGACCCTGGGCCCTAGAAGTACGTGGAGCCCTCTCATGGCCGCAGCCATTTTTTACTTCTTATATGCTTATAAAAGTATTCATATATAAATGCACTAACCGAGGCTGCGCAAAAGAAAAAAACCACGGTTTATGTGTAAAAACATGTATTTCAGATAGTACTCGTAACAAAAGTTTATATACAAGAAACACCACTATGGATGAAAACAACGGAACAGAGAAAATAATCGCAAAACCAAAACGTGATGGTATCATCTCAAATCTCAATGTAGAAAGTGTTTTTGTCGTTTTTGCAGATATGATTGCATTATTGCACACTTTGGGGTAATTGCTACAATATATTTGCGAGATGCTAAAAACCGAGAGAATCTTTTAGCTTCTTCCTGGCTTTGATTCGCACAAAGTCCTTGATTGTTTCACGTGTGCTTACTCTCCTGAATAGTTCGTGTTCAGCACTCAGTATGGTCAGCGATGCCAAACGATCTTGGCCGATCGTACTATGCAGATAGTTCTTGATCCTTTTCAATTTTGAGAATGATCGTTCTCCCTTACAGTTCGTGACAAACATTGACAGGTATACCCGCAAAGCTATCTCCACGTTGGCGAACGCTGCCACCATATCGTAGTTGTGGATTGTGGAAAACATAGTAGTTTCAGACAATTTTTCCGAGTCTTCTGTCTGCATCGTCTTGAGAAATGCCTGTAAATGTACAATTTCCGAAACCAGAGAAGGTTCCAGGTTGTTCGGGTAACTCTTGACCAGGTCTGCAGCGGAGTCGCGGAGCTTATCCGTCTGCATGGTCGTTATTTCTGAAAAGAATGAGAAACTTTGACGGAGTGTTCCATAGGCCTTGAGGCGATCTCCTAGTGACGTTGTTAGCTGATCAATGATGGGTATGTAGGATGTGGTCCTGAATCTCTCTCTGGGTGGTAACTGGGTGTCATCAGCGCTGTCTACTTCATCATGATGTCGCTTCCTCCTTCGAACACGTCGCCGATCGTCTTCGTACTCGCTGTGACCACATTTATCTTTAGCAATATGTTCAAAGTCGTCGAACCGTTCCCGTAGGTCCTGTACGAACTCTGTCAGTGATTCGAGTAGTTTCACTGCCGTGTTGAAATCGAGGCCCGGCTTCTGTAACTGCTGACTTGTCGCATTGAACCTCTTTAGAATTTCCTGCCATGTTACTAGCAGAATCACCGTCTCAAGTTTTTCCAATTCCTTCAGAATAGCAGATGCCTCATTTTTGGCCTCTGAGTTTAGATGTTCATCCATCGCAAGATCGTCAAGTACCGTGATATTTTGCTGGAATCCATTGGCCAGTGCTTCTACAGCATCTGCACGGGCTGGCCACCGTGCATATGACAAGCACTTGATGACTGGCATGTGTTTTAGTGCATCGCGATGTTTGCGCCAACGATAGGTTGACTTCACGAGATAAACACACAGCCGTTGAACGATACCAAACAGAGTCACAGCAGCCGTGCAGCACTCAGCAGCACACATCCTGATGAGGTTGAGAGAATGAGCCGTGCAAGGAACAAACTCAGCAAATTCGCAACGACGTTTTAGGTGCTCCTGGATGCCGCGGTATTTTCCGGACATGTTGCTGGCGTTGTCGTACGATTGACCGCGACAGTCAGAGATCGGAATTTTGTTCATTTGGAGAAAATCAAGAACTACATCTGCGATCTTCTTTCCGGTATGATTCAGTAAGGGCACGAATGTCAAGAAACGCTCTACTGGCTCCTCTGGCAACATGTAGCAGATGGTTAGACATAGGTGGTCAGTGTGCGACACGTCCGGAGTGGAGTCCACTGATATGGAGTAATATTTGGCCCTCCGAACTTCCGCTTCAATGGCACTCAGAACTTTTTTACCCAACACATTGATTAGTTTGTTACATACTGTCGATGAGAGGTAGTTTACGTTTCCGCTCCCTTTGTTGGCGTGTTTATGGAGATGTTCCGCAAGGAAAGTGTCCGACTTGCTCAGAAGCTCCATCACTCCCAGGTAATTTCCGTTATGTACCGAACCGATCACCTCGTCGTCACCTCGGATGGGCAGACCACGTTCACATAGAAACATGAGGACATCCACGCACCGTCGTAGCACTTCATGCCAGTAGTGCTGTTATGACTCATACTGACGAACTAGTCCAGCGTTAACGCGGCCTTGCAATGATTTTCTGCTGGCCAGGCTCGACATTGCCTGTTTATTCTGATCTGAATTACTGTGTCCTTCTATCGACTCCCAAGCGTGTTACCAATCTTGGAACCCGGATGTAAACCGACTTTAAGTGTCTGACATGGGTGACATGAGACGGCAAATAAAACAGAACAGACAGCCGGTCTCTTCAGAATAGCACAGCCAACTAAGATCGATTTCTTCTCCAGATAAATTGTGTTTTCTACTGAACAAATTTTTTGTACAATGACGAGTTTGATTTCCATCACGGACAGCGGAGTTCTTGTCGTCACTGTCTACATTACGACATTGTGCACTACCCTTCTCGATCCAGTAGTTTTGGAACTTCTCTGGTAGCTGGTCTGGCCAAAGGCCAATGTCTTTTTCATAATCTTCAGCCGTTTCGCTGTCTACTTCTGAACCACATTCTGAAGCAGAATCGTTTGAGTTTTTATCACCGCTAGCATCAGCACTCAGCAGCACTGAAACAAGTAGCAGGGCCAACAGCAGATAATGCTGACGTAGTCGTAGCTATGTTTCCCTTCGCGTTGTTATCCTGTTCATTGTATAACCCGACTGCGGCTGTTGTACTCTTAAGCCAACTTTTTTTGGGTAGCTTTTGGTTAGCTTGTTCTGGCCAACTTTGGCCAGAACTTTCTGGCCAAAAAAAGCCAACTTTTTTGGGTAGCTTTGGGTAGTAATATTGGGTAGCTTGTTCCGTTCGCTTTCAACTGCTATGCTTTTCTTCCGCTTGGCCGCACCAGACTGGTATTTTCTTCCTCGATCACGTTCATGTTCCGCCATGGCTCAACCAGGTCCACACAAAGGCAGTTCCTACAATAGAAAGCAATATTTCAGCAGTTGACAACTAACAAACCTTAATAATAATAATAATCGAGATATATTAACGTGGATTGATAAGAGCCTAGGGCTTGTCGAGTATCTCTCCACGGCTCAGATTATTATTGCAAGGTGTGTCTCTCTGGTGGAGAACCCGGAGGAAACCACCGTGTCTCGGCCATGACGCATGATTTAGATATGCCACCGGTAGGATTCGAACCCACTCCGCCGAATCCACATTGAGGTGACCAGCCAGTAACCTCACCACTCTGCCACTGAGACACACCTTATAAATATAATAAAATATTATCCGGTGTGTAAACTTGAATTACACAATTATAGTATATCCACCCCAGCAGTACGCCTGTTATGCATTGCAAACATAGATTCAGGGCGGGCGTGTAATTTTGCAAAAATGAAATCGAGACGGCCATAGCTTGCTGGGATTGGGAAAACCCTCATTTTTTCGTGTGACCTATTTCTGTGGTAGACCTTAAGATTGCGCTCTTATGATCAATGGAAAGGAAAAAAAGTAAGTTCTAAGATGTAAAATAAATGATAAACATAACCAAATAGATGCCAAATTAACAGGGATATTGAGTATTTGTTCCGTGATTCACTGACCATTTACACAAACGAACTAGATTTTTTTTCACAAACAAACAAAAGGGGGAAATAGCAGAATTTCTTGTAATCTTTGCGTTTGCGCGGGGCCCCTGGGAGGCGCGGGGCCCTGGCCTAAATCTGGCCCTGGTTGTGTGTGTGTGTGTGTGTGTGTGTGTGTGTGTGTGTGTGTGTGTGTGTGTGTGTGTGTGTGTGTGTGTGTGTGTGTGTGTGTGTGTGTGTGTGTTATTGGTTGTTAGCTCACCTGGCCGGGGAACTTATGCGATGGCACGTCCGTCTGTCCGTCTGTCCGTCCGTCCTTCCGTACATTCAAAAATACTTGCAACTTCTTCTCTGAAACTGCAAATACGACTTTAATTAGACCTTACCACAACATTTGGCACCGTGTATGTACCAACGTTTGCTCATGCTATGAAATAAAAATTGGGTCCTGAAGTGATTTACGTGGGTTGACGCCCAAAATAGGTATTTAATTTCTTCTCAGAAATTACACATGCAAGCCGATGAAACTTGACCATAACCTTCATCACCTGTGATGTACCAAAGTTGGTTCACAGCACAAAAAAACAGGGTCTGAGGGGGTCGAAAGAGGAAATTTATGCGTGTTTTGCCCCACATCCCCAAAAAAGCGGTATTTGCTTTTTTCTCAGAAACAACACACAATTCTGATGAAACTTGACCACCACCTTCATCACCCGTGATGTACCAAAGATTTTTCACACCATTAAAAAGATATTGGGGTCTAAGGGGTCTATGGCAGTGGGGGGGGGGTGTTGCCCTCAAAATATGCATTTGCTTTCTTCTCAGAAACTACACACCCAATTCTGATGAAACTTGACCACAACCTTTATCACCCATGATGTACCAAAGTTTGTTCAAGGCATTTAAAAAAGATTAATAGGTATTTACTTTCTTCTCCATTACATGTTTTGTGGGTCATACATGCCTACCAGGGGTTTCCTGGTTAGCTTATCTAGCTGGTACCAGGTGAGTGCCCAGGGGTATTGCCCCTATGTATATATCCAGATGTGGGTGTCAGAAGGTGAAACAGAGTCCTCCCAGGCCACAAAGTATCCATCTCCATTTTGGCAAGGGTGGTCACGTATCAAGGACCAAGGTGTGATGTTTTGTTCAAAGGGCTCTTTTGAGAATCATCAATGAGTCCCGGATAGCTTCTAACTGCAGTTCGTTTGTCATAATATCCCAGAGATGGTTTCTAAGATCCCTGTGAGGTTCTTCATCATCATTCCCCATTTCTTCAATGATCACTGGTGCCATTTTGGTTCTCTTAAACCTGCAAGGTCTTTTCACTTCAGTTTTTGATTTCTTGGTACTTGGTCATTTTCTTGATTTCTGCATTATTTAGGCCAAAATTACTGGGTACTGAAACCTCAGTGTGTGTGTGTGTGTGTGTGTGTGTGTGTGTGTGTGTGTGTGTGTGTGTGTGTGTGTGTGTGTGTGTGTGTGTGTGTGTGTGTGTGTGTGTGTGTGTGTGTGTGTGTGTGTGTGTGTGTGTGTGCGCGCGTGCGTGTGTGTTTTTTTCCTGTCATGACACAAGCTTTGGTACATCACGGGATGAAGGTTGTAAAGTTTCATCAAAATTGCACATGTAGTTTTGGAGAAGAAAGTAAATACATATTTTGGGGGCAACCCCCCCCCCCCCTTACATCACCTTAGACCCCGATTTTTCTAATGTCATGAACAAACTTTGGTACATTTAGTCAAGTTTCATCAGAATTGCATGTGTCGTTTCTGCGTTTCTGAGAAGAAAGCAAATACCTCTTTTGGGGTATAAACCCCCCCCCCCCCGTAGACCTCTTTCAGGCTGTTATGGTTAGTTTTGTGTTAGGGTTAAACAAATCTGGTTCCATGAGTGCAGATTTTTATGTGGTTGATAAACTTTGGTACACCACTTGTGATGAAGGTTGTGGTCATGTTCCATTGAAATCGTGTGTGTAGTTTCAAAGGAGACAGTAAATACCTATTTTTGAGGGGAAACTCCCCCCCTCCCCCCACCGGAGACCAGCTTAATGGGTGCAGATGTTGATGCAGTCAATACACTTTGGTATATCACTTGTGATGAAGGTTGTGGTCATGTTTCACCAAAATCCTGTGTGTAGTTTTGGGGAAGAGAGCAAATACCTATTTTGGGAGGTTCACCCCCGACCCTGTCATAGACCCCCTTAATGAGTGCAGATTTTGTTGTGATCAATATACCTTTGCTTCGCCATCAGAAATGACGTTTGTGGCCAAATTTCATCAACATCGTCTGTTTCATTCAAGCGATAATGACAAGTGTATATGGACTGACTGACTCACTGACAAACTAACCCACTGACTGATTCACTGACTGACTGACTGACTGACTGCCTCACTGACTGACTGACTGGCTCACTGCCTGACTGACCCACTGACTAACTTACTGACTCACTGACTCACTCATCTATGGACACTGCTCAATTGCATAAGCTCACCTGACTAAAGTCCAGGTGAGCTGAAAACGACACACATATTTCAAAAACTTGTGGATGGGTTATGAGTAAACTTTGCGGATGAGTTGGGTAGTTGACAAGACCAATCCGATTATATGTTGTTTAAGGTCCAAATGCAGAACTGACCTATCAGTGGGGTACAAAATATAAACTGTTCAGCCTGGCAGAGGTATGCGCTCTACCGAGTGCCATTCTAGTTTTCCATGTCATACACATTGCCTTCTCCTATGTTGGGGCTTTTCTTTGAAGCTTTCAATGTGCTTATTTTATTTTTCAATGGGGAATGAAATTCTCGTCGTAACTTGCTTGAGCATTCTCCCACCATTGTTACCTCAATGGACAGTGCATTGTCTACATTGACACTGTTTCGTGAAACACTACCACTGACAATGTTGTTGAGTGCATCATCAGGTTTTGTGGTGAAGGGATTTGTGTGTTTATCGACTTCAGAAATGATGACACTCCTTTCTGCAGAATGTAGCAGTTTTCTGCTTTTCCCTTGTTCCTTGTGGCCATTAGTTTATGAATCATGCTCATCATCCATTTCTTTATTGTGCATTTTGTCATAGGCCAGTGATAGGCTGTTTTGAAGATGATGAGACAGGGTCCGTCCAGCTACTTGTTCCTGAGAGAGAGTCTTTCCCATAAGTCCACCTTTATCTTTATCATCACGTACGCTGTGCTTCTCATTTGCTGCTTCATATCGGTAACACGGTCAGAGTGGGGGGGGGGGGGCTTTGTGCACCTCCGTCTTTGGAACCTGGCCTTTACTGCTCCACTCGCTCGCATCGACGAATTATATGATGTGGTGTGCTATTATACTTCGCTATTTTCATTTTATTTCCATGATTATTATACGAAGTCCTTCGTGTTCTGTATGCTTCTTATAATGGTAATCATTTAATAATCATAGTTTTAGGGGGGAGGAGTGTGGTGGAGTCTGCGGGCCTACGGGGAAGGGCATGGTGATGATGCATGATGGGCGTGATGATGGGAGGAGTGGTCGTGGGGGTCAGTGTATCGGCAAGGGATATGAGGTGTGCGCGCCGCCTGAGGCGTCGTAGTAATGCTGGAGTCGGCTGGCTCGTGAGTGTGCCGAATACGGAATAAAGGGGAGCCGCGGGCACAGTACGCCCGCACTCGCACTTGTGCAACACAGCCCGGCTCGACTGTTCCTCCGCATCGTGTCTGCCTGCTAAGCATCTCCCATGTCAGTACATTACAGTTGGCGAACGAGGATCTTCGGATCGGCGTGTGCAGGGTCGGCAAGTAACCCGGGCAGTTCCAAGCTACGGAGCCAAGGGTCTCACGGAGCATGGCAGAAGGGCGGGGCACGGCACACGGACGTGTACCCGTGTTCGGGGGAGATGAGTTTGAGTTGTTTTCTGAACAGTTAGGTTGCTACTTTCGGGCGAATGATGTAGAGGATGAAGAGAAACGCAAGGCGATCTTGCTCGCCTCGCTATCAATGGAGCACTACCGCCTGCTGAGTGATTTGGTGGCTCCAAATAGACCCAGTGATGATGTGCTATCATTTCAAGACATCGTGGCGAAAATGAAGACCCACTTGGCGCCAGAGAAGTCGTTACATCTCGCGCGGTTCCAGTTCGATCATCTCGCTAAGGGTGGCGAGGAGCGCGTTGCGGACTTCATAGCATGAGTGAAGCATTCGGCTGTGCCGTGTAAATTCACGACAGAGGAGCGTCCGACACGGCTCAGAGATCGTTTTATTTCTGGTCTGCGAGACGCAAAGATGGTAGCAGCCATCCTGCGATTGACCGACATCACATTCGACTCGGCGGTCGTGACTGCTTCGTCTGTCGAGCAGACACTCACGGATGTCCACGCCATTGCTGGCCAGGACGTAGTGAGTAGCTCCAGCTGGAGCATGGCGGCTAATCCCGAGGTCCACGCGGTGACCGCACAAGTGCCGCGGGTCGCGCAGCCCGGAGTCCGAGCGATGGCTCAAGTGCGGCAGGTCGCACGCGCGCCTGGCGGTGCGGGACGAGGGGCACCGCAGCACGGTCGCACCGGGAGCGAAGGGGCACCGCAGCACGGTCGCACCTGGAGCGAAGGAGCTTTCCGCGGCTGCTGGGGGTGTGGGGGTCCGCACCTGCGACAAATGTGCCCGTATAAGAACACCGTGTGTTTGCATTGTCACAAGGTAGGACATTTGAAGCGTGTGTGTCGGATGGCGGGGGCCTCCGTTGGGGTCTTGGATGACGAGGTGCGAGAGGACCCCAGTGACCTGGAGATCGGCCTGCAACCGGGGCCTGACGATGCCGGCGAGCCGGAGCGGGAGATGCAACCACGGTTGAGTCTGTTTTCCGTGGGTTCGGAGATGACGACGCCTTTCACGGTTGAAGTCGAAGTGAATGGCCAACCGACTGTGTTTTGCGTGGATACCGGGGCGGCAGTGTCGGTCATGGATGAGCGGGCGGCTCGTGGTCTTCGCGGTATTCGCCTGGTCAAGACGGCCTTGTCGTTATACACGTACACCGGTGAGGCGATTGCACCGCTTGCGAGGGCCGACGTCTCAGTGCGCTACCGAGATCGACACGCCCGGCTCTCGGTGTTCGTTGTACGAGGGGAGGGGCCCCCCCTGTTGGGTCGGGACTGGCTGGCGCACCTCGGGCTGGATCTCCGGTTCGTACCTCCAGATGTGCCAGTGCTATCTTCGAGGCCTTCGTCGAGTACCGAGGGCGAGGCTCTGGCGGCGGGGGCCGCGTCGATGCAGCGGGAGCGGCCGTTCGTTGCTGCTGCGGCGGTGATGTGCAGTTCGGGAGCGGCGAGAGCCGTGTCAGCTCTCGCGATGAGTTCCCGCGCTTCGCTCACGATGAGTTCCCGCGCTGCGGCAGTGTTCGTGAGGCAATGCGCGTCGGTGTTGTGCAGGCAGCTTCGACAGGTGACGGTGAGCCCGTGGCGTTAAAGGGAGATGCGAGTCACAACATCGAGTCGACAACCAAGAAGCGGACTCGTGATGTGGGTTGTGGGTTGTTGTTCATGGCATATGTGCTTTTCCTTGCTCTAGTGATGCAGTTTAACGTTGTTGAAATAAATGCCAGCAGTTCTCGTGTAAAAGTGGATTTGGCGGAGATCAGTCAATGGGAGTTGTATTATGATCAATGTGATGTGGGGGCTTCCGGAGCGGTGGTGGCGAATAAAAAAGTTGGGTTGGCTTTCCATTGTCCCGGGCCGCAGGTAATTGCTTTGTCATGTGCTGGGATTTTATCAGAAAAGCGCGCTGTACGGAAAAATGAATTTGCAATGCTTCAAATAATGTTCGTAGTGATTTATAATGAGCCTATGATTGCAGTGTGGTTTAAATGGAGTTGCTCCCGTCTAGCTGCCGTGTGGGTCTTGGAGATCGACTCGGAACCAAGACTGGTGCCCTGGTCGGCGTTACCCCCACCTCTGGTTGCGAGCGCAGCTCTCTGTGTTCGCTCAAGGCCGTTGGGACGGGCGTTGGCGTCTCAACTGATTGTGGTGCGTGAGTTGTTTTGGCGCATTAAATGCATGCAGCCAGCGGCGCTGTTCAGTGCCCCCGGCCAAGGTCGATCAGGGCTGGCGCCACGGCTTCCAGATAGCGGGCTGCCGGCCTCAGGATGTTTATCTACGTCGGGTCTGCCTGGGGGGAGTGGGCCAGAGGCGTTTGATGGGGCCGGGGGAGGTTGGCTCGAAAGGTCGTCATGACCTCGGCGAGGGCCATGTCAGCATGGGCCGCCTGAGGGCGTTTTTGCTGCGTAGTGCTGCTGTGCTTCTCATTTGCTGCTTCATATCGGTAACACGGTCAGCGTGGGGGGGGGGGGGCTTTGTGCACCTCCGTCTTTGGAACCTGGCCTTTACTGCTCCACTCGCTCGCATCGACGCATTATATGATGTGGTGTGCTATTATACTTCGCTATTTTCATTTTATTTCCATGATTATTATACGAAGTCCTTCGTGTTCTGTATGCTTCTTATAATGGTAATCATTTAATAATCATAGTTTTAGGGGGGAGGAGTGTGGTGGAGTCTGCGGGCCTACGGGGAAGGGCATGGTGATGATGCATGATGGGCGTGATGGTGGGAGGAGTGGTCGTGGGGGTCAGTGTATCGGCAAGGGATATGAGGTGTGCGCGCCGCCTGAGGCGTCGTAGTAATGCTGGAGTCGGCCGGCTCGTGAGTGTGCCGAATACGGAATAAAGGGGAGCCGCGGGCACAGTACGCCCGCGCTCGCACTTGTGCAACACAGCCCGGCTCGACTGTTCCTCCGCATCGTGTCTGCCTGCTAAGCATCTCCCACTTCAGTACATTACAACTATGTTACCTTTACGTTGCCAGGACAATCGGACGAAGCATGTGATGTGTTTTCGGAGACAAGCTCGTGTGGTACTTCCTCCCTCTAACGCTGAAACCTTGAACATCATTTTAAAACTCAAAATTGATAAACACGATTACCAAGTCTACGTAACCACTGACACCCTGAAATGTTTTGAATGTGGTAATTTCGGACACTTGAAACGATCTTGCTCAAAGGCGACTTCGTCAAACGATGAAACAAACCTCGTCAACAAGGATTCGTCTTCTTCTTCTTCCTCAACTGTGAAGGAAGCGAATCCCATGTCCGGTAATAAGGCCCAGTCCCCTCAGTCTAAACAGCAAAACGAATGTTTGGGATGATTTCACCATCGTTTCATCAAGGAAGCGAAAGACTTTAACTGATGGTCGTTTAACTCAGAAGAAGGCGGCATTTACAAACGAGGAATCTGTCGGTCATGTTCCTGCAGTCGTGACTAACGTCACTCTACATTGTTTACCTGGTATGGACCCGGAATGGACCCGGAACCTACGGAATGGACCCGGTACCTATGGCCAACAAGTTTACCCTACTTGCCGGTGAGGACATCGACGTCTCCCTTACAGAGACCGCTTTACCTGTTATCGCAGTAAATAAAACTGTTTCACTCGTTAAAAACTCTCCTATTGGAAAGTCCATCGACGGTGATACACAGACCACTAGTGATGAACCTACTGTCACTTCGGTAAATGTTAACCCTGAATCCTTGTTACCGGGAAATAGTGAAACAAATGTTAACCCTGTTATTGCTCCCAGTCCATCACGTGGTGAAGCTGGAAACGCAGGAAATGTTAAAATGGATGATTTTACGAGACCCCCCCCGCCCCCAAGTACTGTATACGTCTCCACGCTGTTGGAGGTCGATAACACTGTTACGGTTGAGGGAAGCGAGATCGCTGCATCCGCTGATGGTGTTTCTGTTTAATCAACTCCTCCGATTATTTCCGTTCCTTCACCAGGAGATGTTCCCACAATGGAAGAGCACATAGACCTGGTAACCACTACAGATCCGTGTGTCATTACTGACCACAGTATCGATTTGCAGAACTGGCCAAGCTTGTGTGACTCGGAAACGAAAACCGACTCTGACGAATCTGACCTGGAGGAAGCAAACAGGAACAGTCAGGTGGAAACGGTAGAGAACCTCACCAGTCAAGGTCCTATCCCCCTGAATAAATAAGACTCTTCTTACAAAATACATACAAGAAACGCAATATAAACCTGACAGAATACTTTCTCGATCGACAGTCCTTCCTTGAGTGTGTTCAGGCTATCGTACGTAAGCTTGACTTATCTGGTTTCCACCAGACACACTGTCACCGCTTAAAAAAATTTATTGCCAAGGCGAAAAGGGATTCCAATCAACTATCCCACTTTTGATCTTATTCTTAGAAGCCATTATTTTCCTCATGGCCAGTTTCAAGATTGGAACAATAAGTGTTAATGGTGGTGGGAGTCCGCTCAGCAAGATCCAAATTAAACAGCTGGTGGAGGTCAACGGTCTTGACATAGCTTTGTTACAAGAGACCCATGCTGTCCGATCTGTTCAGGCTCAGTGGCGACTATTTATGGACAAGGAATGTTTCTTCAGTAACAACTCCTCGTCAAAGGCAGGCATCATGTTTGTCTTAGGGAAACATTTCCATCCGTCCTACCTTAAATTTATGAGTATTATTGATGGACACCTTGCCTCCGTGACCTTCTCTATCAATCAGATCAAGTTCACAATTCTCAATGTGTACGCTCCAAGCAAAAATGACGAGTGGATCTCCCTTTTTGCCGAACTGAGAAAATTCCTGCAAACACTGGATTTGCAGACTTGTCTTATTATTGGTGGCGATTTTAACTGTGCTGTTCATGCTTCATTTGATCGAAATGGGCCGGAACCCCAACCATGTACCGCAAAACTTTTTGCAAACATCATTGCGAAATATAATCTCCATGATATTTGGCACGTGCAGCACCCTTCTGATCAGTCTTAGACATGGTGTCATTGTTTAAACAACCACATCTCACTTGCGAGGCTTTATCGCATCTATGTAAATTCTCATTTATTACATGGAGCTTATAAATACGATATTGTGCCTTCTGGTTTCTCTGACCATTCCCTAGCTCGAGTCTTTATTCATCTCTCTAAACTATGTCCAGTACAGGGAGCTCTCATTGGAAATTCAATAACAGTTTACTAGAAAACCTCAACTTCATTCAGGCCTTTGAATCCTTCTGGACGGCTCTCCGAGAACAGAAGTTAAGCTGTTCCGTTAAACCACTGATATGGTGGGAATTAGTAAAGTCCCAAATTAAAGGTTTCTGTCAACAGTATCAGTTTTTCTCAACAAGGGCTGACTATGAAGTAAAAAATTATTACAGTTAGAGATTTTACAACTCCACCGGGTCAACAGACAAAATAATAGTAACATACAAAAAACCTTAACTGAGAAACAGTCCGTATTAAAGGAAATAACCGAGAGGAATGCACGTGGTGCCTTAGTTCCGATGAGGGTGCGACACCTGAATGAGGCAGACGTACCAACCAAGTACTTCTTTTCCTTGGAGAAACGTCTTCCCAGTAAACAGCTTTCTTAGCTGTGATTGGCAGATTCATCCATTACCTTCACACAATCAGAAATCAAACTTTTCATGAAGGAATACTTTTCGAAAATATATTCAATGGAACAAATAAATCCTGTCAGTGTCGCCTCTATCTCTGTAGGCCTGCCAGTGTTGTGTGTGCAGATGGGCGTTCCCAACTGGAAAGACCCATTACCTTGGATGAACTTGGCACTGCCCTGCATGGCCTTGCCATTGGGAAAGCACCTGGATTGGATGGACTTACAACCAAATTTTACAAGAAGTTTTGGCACTTATTGGGTCCAGAACTCATTAACACCTTGAACGCAAGATGCCAGCTTGGAGAGCTGCCTCAGAGTTGCCGACGAGCTTTTTTTTACCCTCATCCCAAAAAAGGGAGACGTTGTGTCTTGAAAATTGGCGTCCTATCTCCCTGTTATGTACGGACTATAAGATATTTTCAAAAGCCCTGGCATTGCGACTCACTCCTTATTTATCCTCGTTGTTGAAAGAAGACCAATATTACTGTGTCCCAAAACGTTCCATCTATGACAACATCTTCCTTGTGAGAGACATCATTGAACTGTGCAAGGAAAACCCTAAGGATTTAGGACTTCTCCTTGATCGGGAGAAAGCCTTTGACTGTGTTGACCATCGGTAACTTTTTGAAGTAGTTGAGCGGTTTGGACTTGGTTCGACCTTCATCTCTTATATTAAAACACTATATTATAATATTTCTAGTGTGCTTAAGATAAACAATGAACTTGTTGCACCTTTGTCTGTTAACAGGGGACTTAGACAAGGTTGCCCTCTTTCTGGGTTGATTTATGCTCTCCATCGAACCTCTACTGGCTTATTTGCGCGGTAGACTAACAGTGTTTAGTGTGTCCGAGCTTGAACGGCCCATTAGGTACTGGCATACGCCGATGACGTGTGTGTATTCGTACAAGATATTAATGTCGTTCGTTATTGTTTATCCTTATTCGAAAAGGCTTCTTCAGCCAAAGCAAATTGGAACAAAACGAGCGCCCTTTGGCTCGGTCCATTGTGCTACTTGGCACCAAGACTTCCTACTCCACTGTCATGGGCCAACAATGGTGTGAAATACCTTTGAGTGTTCTTCGGTAATAATACCACAGTAGCAAATAATTGGGCTGGTCTGCTCGAGTTTGTTGAGGGTCAACTGCAAAAATGGAAAGGTCTGATCACACAACTGTCATATCGTGGAAGGGTCTTGGTCATCAACACACTGGTGGCCTCCACCATATGGCATAGGTTCTTCGTGCTGCATCCTCCAGCGGTGTTGCTTCAACAGCTCCAGAAGTGCTTCATGTCCTTTTTCTGGGATGGAAAACACTGGCTGCGACCTGGGGTCCTCAATTTACCACTGACCGATGGAGGACAAGGCCTGGTCGACATAAAGAGCCAACTAATGGCCTTTCGACTCTCAGTTGCTCTTCACATGCTATACACACGACCCTCTCCATCATGGGTCAACATCGATCGTTACCTTTTGCAACAGGCTGGGAGGCTAGGCTATGCCCACTCTCTTTTCCTGATGGTCCTTTCCAAAATCGACACATCTCCCCTATCTGGTTTCTGTCAGAGCATGCTAAATGCGTGGCAAGCTCTGACAATAACAAGAGCGACACATTCTTACACGAAACAGATGCTTCTGGAAGAACCATTATTCTACAACCCCTTTTTCCATGATATGCCTGCTGATAGGTGTTTTATTCAACGCTTTTCCGACAAGGGCATTAAATCTGTCGCAGATCTTCTCAACCCAAACGGCAGCTGAATCGGAGCTGATGCAGTGGCAAGCCTGGTCAGTGTGCGATCCTCTCGAATTGTGGCACGCATATTATGTAGTGTGCTTTGGACATACACACAGCTTGCACCTGCTTGGGAGCAGGACCAGAAAGCAATGAACAAAATGCACATCGAATACCTTCTCTCTCAACCTTTCCTGAACTCGTATGTGCTTTTTCTCTTGCCAGCCCTCTTCCTTGTCCCCCTTTTAACGTAGGCTTCAATGTCCTTCCCAAACAAAAATAACTTTATTTGGGTTGTTTAAAATTTCTTTCACAACGGCAAATAACACAGCAGAAGGTTCGATGGAGAGACCTCTTACCTTGTTCTCCCCCTTATTTTCCTAACTGGGAAGGTTTTTTTCACCCTCCTGTACCGCCACAACATGGCGACCTCCAATAGAGACTAGTACACTGGATCCTTCCTTCTAATCACTTGTTGCACCGTTTTTCAAATCTGCTTGGAGATGAATGTCCTTTATGTAAGAACTCTGAAAACCTTTTTCACTTCTATCTTGAATGCCAATGGTTGGCACCTTTATTCATCTTACTTCAGAATTGTTTTGTGAGGTTTGGTTTGATTTTTAACACTTGTGTGTTCACTTATGGATTGGATATCCCACACAAAAAATCCAATGCTGTGTTTGCCAATTTCCTGCTTGCTCAGGCAAAGATGTCAGTATCTAAATCAAGGAAAAGAAAACTTGTTGGTGTTGGAGTAAATGATGAAGATGCTTTGTTTTTGTTCAAAAATCTTGTAATAAGTCGCGTTAAATTGGATTTTATTTTCTTTTCAGTAACTGGAAGATTACCGCAGTTCGAATCAAAATGGTGTTTAAAGGAAGTTATTTGCAAAGTCCGAGAGGAATGTTTATCCTTTTGTGAAATGCTTTGTATATAATCCACCCGATTCACCCTTTCCTTTCTTTAGAAATTGTTTCTTGGTTTTCTAGTTTTCTTTCTTTCTCTGACATGAAAATGTTCCTCCCATTTGGGGGCTTTCTTTTCTATTTTTTATAATAAAAAGAAACAAAAGTCTGTCTGTCTCTCTGTCTCTCTCTGCCTGTCTCTCTCTGTCTCTCTCTCTCTCTGTCTCTGTCTCTGTCTCTGTCTCTGTCTCTGTCTCTGTCTCTGTCTCTGTCTCTGTCTCTCAGCTTTGATATGTCAGTGCAGAACAAAGACGGGATTCATCAAGCAATCTACCCAGAAGTGGCGTGTGCATGAGGCACAAGTGTGTTCTTGTTCCTCCTCCAGATCTTTAAGTTGTCTAACCTAACAGAATGAAAGGCACCATCGGCGCTTCTGCCAGCATCCTCAAACCAGAGTGATTTTGGCCATGCATTCCTTGTCATCATGGAAACAACTCCTTTGAATGCAGCATTGGGAATCTCCTGCAGGCCACTGTGACAGAGTGCCAATGCATCCAACAAAGGACATCGAAATAAGCATGCCTCCTGGAAACATTATCAGATGCTTCCATCTTTCAGAAAAGAACCACTTCACTTGCATCATCACTTTGTACATTTGTACTACATATCAGTGCATATCAGCACTCTCGTGAATATATTCTGCATCATGGTGTTGGTGTGCTCCATTGTAATGGTATTCTTGTGGGCGATGGTGCAGTGTGATGAGGCAGATGGATCACAGCAGCATCACGATTCCAATTCCGAGTTCTTTTTCTGGAATAATAATCAAAGATATAAAACATGAGATGCAGGCTTGGTGCATTCCAAAGCACCATTCTTCATGGCAACTGGAAGTGTGTCTGTCTCTGTCTCTGTCTCTGTCTCTGTGTCTCTGTCTCTGTGTCTCTGTCTCTGTGTCTCTGTCTCTGTGTCTCTGTCTCTGTGTCTCTGTCTCTGTGTCTCTGTCTCTGTGTCTCTGTCTCTGTGTCTCTGTCTCTGTGTCTCTGTCTCTGTCTCTGTGTCTCTGTCTCTGTGTCTCTGTCTCTGTGTCTCTGTCTCTGTGTCTCTGTCTCTGTGTCTCTGTCTCTGTGTCTCTGTCTCTGTGTCTCTGTGTCTCTGTGTCTCTGTGTCTCTGTCTGTGTCTCTGTCTCTGTCTCTGTCTCTGTCTCTGTCTCTGTCTCTGTCTCTGTCTCTGTCTCTGTCTCTGTCTCTCTCTCTCTCTCGTAGTACTAGACATGAAACCAGATCATTCTGGTTTGAGTCATCTTCTTATGTGTGTTCAATGACGGCTCCCAGTCATACGACATCAGATTATTGAGCAGCTATGATACTGTTCTCCAGTCGCCTCACAAGATGGTACAGAAGACCTTCATTGATCTCAAGTGCAGGGGGTTGGGCTGCTTCTGTCCATTGAAGTGATTAAACTCTGTCGGGGCAACATCCTGCAGTTTAAGTGAGTTTATCTCGTGTTTGGAGAGATGTGAGATCTTGGCAGAAGGGATGCAATCCTCAGAATCTGTTGACAATATTCAAATAAAAATTATTGGTTATATAATATTTTGTGAATAGAATGCATAGCACATTATCAATGCTGAAATGAAACCAGAAATTTTTTTTTTCAACACCAACATAAGTCCACCAGGTATCCACTTTACCAAAGTCCTGAATCTGTTATTATAAAGTAACGTTACTAAATCTAAGACCATGAATACTATGTTAATATAAAAGCCATTGTGGAGGAGTATAAAATGTAAATATGCAGACAGCTGAATGTGTGGAAGCATTTACAGCATACATACCACTTGAGTGTTGGGTTCCACAGCTATGTCGTCAGTTTCTCTGTTTCCATTGGGAGACTTGCAGATCAAAATTGCCAAATAATGCACTGGTGTGCAACAGATCCTTGTAAGGAAGAATTTCTGTGACCTTAGCAGCAAATGCTCCGAACCTAAGAACTTCATCATCGGAGCTGATGTATCCACTACCATGGAGAATGTCAATCAACTCTCTTGATCCAAATTGATGATGAAGTTTTACAGCTCACCCAGGTGTGGTTTATTGATAGTTATAATCATTAAACTTTGGATTGACTGGGCCAAACCAAGAGATTCCCTTGTGACAGAGTCTGATGAAACCAGTCCACTTGTAAGACATAAAAGTTAATTGCTTGTAGCTTCAGTTTCTTTCTTAAAATTGAAGTTGCTGACGTCATACGTGTCATGCCTTGATCTTTCCTTTTGTTGGACCGCTTCTGTATTGGTCCTTATGATTTCAAAGACAGGGTCACTGTCATTTTCTGTCACTAATTTCAATGTCTCTGGAACATACTTCTGCAAACATAGTATCGTGAACATCCATCAACCCTCATCACAAGTAAACTCTCTCCAAAATTTATTTGGAGGATATGTATGAGAAGAGCTCTTGTGACAAATTGTTTGCTCTTACCATTGGCTACTCATATCAACATATTGGTGAGTCAACACTGGCACTAGACCCAGATGCATCTATATTCTGCATAGACATCGTCTGAGAAAACATCTCGTATAGCCCAACCGAGTTCCATATTCTTTTGGGGTAACTGTTAATAGCAGACACAATGTTTTTGAAAGCAGCATCAGTTGGGTAAGAAGTTTTGTCTGCACAAGACTTTGCAGGTGAGGAAATATTACATCTTCCTGCGAATGAGGCAGAGCAGCCAGTGATATTAAACGTCTGTAACTGCTCCAAGAACACGGATATACACTTGTGATGCTAGGTCATCCCTTCTTTCATCACAGACTTTAATTATGTGCTGTTTCACTTCAACACTTTTATACCAACCAACACGCTTCCACCCACTTGAATTATTATAGGTAAACACCTGTCAGCACAAATTGAGTAACATTGGTTAACTTCAAAGGTCAGGTGTTGGGATCTTCATTTTTGGAGGTGCCTCATTCACAGACCTCTGGCATCCTGTCTGCTTAATTTCTCTGATGTTGCATTTTGGATGTGTAACTTGGGACACAATTATTATGGAATTCGATGGACAATTTTAGAACTTTGTCGAAACGTTGTTGCAAGTCTGTGTGCAAAGTTTATTTCCGTTCAATGATTTTCATGATCCTTGCATGTCTGCCAGTAATAAGTGGACCTGTTTTGCTACAGTTGAAGAAGCATTTCTCTACTGTCTCTAGTCATCTTTAAGATTTGCTCATTTTAATCCTGTAAGAAGAGAAAATGAATGTTTGGCGGTGCTGTAAGTAATATTCTACAAATTGTTTCCTAAAAAGCCATCTGTGCACTAATTACTCAAAGATTTTGACTATATTTTCATGGCAATATTCAGAGGTACTAAAGCTTGAAATATGAGCTTAAGTAATAGGCTGAAGTGCCAATAGAATTGAAAGAAAATATATTGAAGTCAATATTGGCCTACACAATGTTATCAACACACCTGTGTCAATACATCAACACCAATGGCAACAACACACCTCATAACCTGTGCATCTGATCTCGCTGTTCCTCTTTTGTTACGTTTCTGCAGACCCTTCTTAAAGGATCACATCACCTCATGTGGGATAGCAGCTAATGTCATTGCTATCCATAACAAGATGCGACGGCAGGCCTTCTGAATCACAGACTAGAAAGCCTTCTTTCAATATCCATAAAAGTAATTAAATCAATAATTTCAGTTGAACTTAAGGCCAACATCTTCTCCAACTCTTTAATCTAAGATCACCAATTTGGCTTCTTCCCTGACATGCCACCTTAAATATGCTCCCTCTAATAACTCAGTAAAGGATAGACACCCTGAACTTCAAGAAAGTGATCAGAGCAGTCTCACTGGACATTTTCCAAGCATTCAACACTTTCTGGCACATATCCCTCATTGATAAATCTTCTGCCAAAGGCATCTGATATCCTCTCCTTTGCCATTTAGTGGACTTTCTTCATGTTTGCATGCAATGTGTTGTTCTTGATGATGTTCTTTGTAGAACCCTGTCCATCACTTTTTTTCAGATGACTCCCTTATTTGATTTAAAGTCTCACATCAATAACAAATAGGCTGCAGTGACATCCTTGTCCATTGATTTGTAAAAACATGCAAAGTTATTCAATACTCCAGGTCCTGCACATACTTACTCTGTCTCTACAAAAAGGCCTTGCTTCTGCAATCAACATTTGGCAGAGATGCAGTCTTTGGAGCTCATTGACTAAAGATCCGCTTTGATCTCTCCTGTGCTGATCAGGTATCCAAGCGGTCCTGCAGGGATCCTCTGGAGAATGAAATAAATCCTTGGCTGCTTTCATCCTCTAAGTGACAAATCCTTCATTAACAGTGACATAGAGGTTGAATGTCCTCTGTGGGTTGGTACTGCCAGATCTCATCTAGTACCCTTAGAAACAATCGATTCCAAGGCCCCTTGATGAATTGGAGTTGCTCAACAAGAAGTTGAGGTGCATCACCTGCTCTGCTTCCATCTCAGAAAGGTTGATGGCCTCCTATTTCTTCATTGCCCCATTTCTGGTCCCACTTCACCTGCCCTCTCATATATTTGTTCATCATGAGCCTAATCAGGCTGCACTCTCTCAGCAACACAAACATTGTCCCACCCCCCCCCCCCATTGAGCCATCACCATATCACATTATTCCTGATTTCACTTACCAATATTTTCCCTTCTAATGGAACTCTCCTCTCCTCTCCACCTGCACTTTTTCACATGTACCCGTTTGTCAGCTTTTCCTATCCTAAGTTCACTCAGTTTCCTTGTCCTCTCTGTACATCCTCACCGATTCAGCCAGTGTGTTCATTCTTTCCCACATTATACATCCTTCATCATCATCATCATTCTTCATCATCCCTCACTTTTCATACGAATCAAAGATCCAACTGAATGATAAGGGAAAGATTGTACAGTCAGTCTATCTGACATGAGGTCAGACATTATGACACTCTTCTGGATCATCTTAATGCCTTCCAGTAGCAGTGACCTCTGCATTTCTCTTCAAGACTTTCATGCATAAAATCTTTCTTGTTTCTGTAAATTGACGACGGCGATTTAAAACCATTCACGCATTATCTTTTTCAAGCTTCAAACTACAGTTTGAGACCTTTATATAACAGGACGGTGCAGATATAGTGCACTTGCCATCGAGCTGTCTCGTCTGGGTTTAATCCCCGCCTGACTATAAACCGTTGGCTGGTGCTCCGTAGACAGGATGGAGTACGCCTGTCCCTCGGATGAATGGAGTATCACAAAGTACACCTGTCCATTGGATGGACATTAAACCATGTGTGTCATCTGCTATTTTTTATTAGTGGGTGGATGTTCAAGATCCCACAGTGTATTTTTAGATCCTCGTGGAGGATCTCCAAGTCTTACTGACGTTGTTCTTCATCTTCTTCTTGTGGACTTTTTTGTTTCACAGCCTACAGTTTTCATCAAAACTTCCTGAAACTTGGCATCTATATGTAAAAATACCCTGCGCAGACGGTAACCATCTCCGATTTTGAAAATTCCTACTAGAAAAAAAAGTTATGATGTCAAAATATCTCCGCTAATGGAAATCGCCTAAAAAATGATCTCCGAAACTAGGCAAGCTTTTTGAATTCTGTTTGCGGTAATCGAACAGGGCATTAGCAGAGATGAATTACCGCACATATGATACATCACTATGATGTCATTCCTGTTTTTTTACATTTTTTGTTTCACAACCCAGAGTTTTCATCGGATCTTCGTGAAACTTGTCATGTATATGCAGAAAGCCCACGCGCAGGCAGTAACCATCTCCGATTTTGGAAATTCATCCGAGAAAAAAGTTGACGTCATAATATCGCCGCTAATGGAAATCGCCTATACCATTATCTCAGAAACTAGGCAAGCCGTTTGAATTTTGTTTGCGGGAATCAAGCCAGACATTAGCACAGATAATTAATCGCAAACCTGATACATCACAATGATGTCATATTCGTTTTTATGATGTCATCATTAAGAGGACGAGGATCTTAGCTCATTTGAGCTTGTTCAAAGAGGAGGGCAATGTCATCAGTACCCTGGCCAAATTACAAATTCCTGCCCTAGTGTGCAAGGGCACTGCATCAGCAACAAAACTACGCTTCAGCAATGATGCAACCAGCAGGCAAAATTATTAATTGAATATTGATCCAATATGCATTCACTCTTAATGGCTGTAACCTTGAGCTCAGCACAGAATTGCCAATATAAAAGTGTTTTAGGACTGTCACAGGGAGAAGTCGCAGGAGCAATGGAAGAATAGGAAAACTCTAAATGGATGCTTGGTCTAACTGTGGTAAGTTAAAGTCATTCAAATAATTCAACCCAAGGCCTCTTTATATCCAAAAAAAGCAATTGTTTTAATGCCTTGATAGAAATGCATTCATTCCGTGAAGTTGTGACTTCAGTTGCTTTGAGAAGATTCACTATGCCACTGCTGCTGTCCTTTTTTGGAAGCATGTAAGGTAAATTTTTGCTTTCAGGTTTCTCTTGTAACAGCCGAAATGACTTGTTAAACTAGAATGGCACTGGCACTCGGTAGAGCACATACCCAAACCAGGCTGAACAGTATACCTTTTGCATCCCACTGATTGGCCAAACCGTTCCTTCACCAAAATCTAATCTGCTTGTTCTTGTCACTTACCTAACTCATCCAGCTAGTTTTGTCATAATCTGTCCACACCTTTTTGAAATATCGTACTCGATATCGTTTTTGGCCTCCCAGTGGTGAAGAATCACTTAAAAATTATATTATCAGGAACCGGATCTTCACCAAAATCTAATCAATTCGTCCTGGTCAAACACCCAACCGAGAAACCAAATTTCATCCGAATCCATCCACAACATTTTGAGATATTCTGCTCACAAAAATATAAATTGACAGACAAAACAGACAGGGGTGAAAACATAACCTCCATACACCTTCGATGGCGGATGTAACTACAACGGCACTCGGAGCGCATACCTCCACCAGTCTGAACAGTTTAGGTTTTGTATCCCACTGATATGCATCCAGACTTGAACCAAAATCGAATCGCATTGTTCTTGTCACCTACACAAACCATCCACGTAGTTTTGTCAAAATCAATCCATAACGTTTTGCGATATAATGCTATATATTGCTTTTGGCCCTATCTCTCAAAGGTGTCAAAAATTCAAAAATTCTCCAATCTGGATCTGGATCTTCATCACAATCTAATCAATTCATACTTGTCGCACACACCGACCCGTCGACCAAGTTTCATTCGAATCTGTCCACAACGTTTTGAGATATACTGCTCTCAGACAGACAGACAAGCAGGGATGAATACAATACCTCCGTCCGTCTTCGGTGACGAGGTAACAAAGCAGTGTTAACCATGAAAGACTGAACCAAAACACTTGCACACAAACCATTTGTGTTAACATGGTTCTCTGTCAGGGATCGGTTCTCAGCATGAATAAATAAAAGTACCTTACCTGTGTCTTTCCCTCATTTTTCCCACTGACAGCCATCACTTAAGTGATGGACTATTGCTTCAGATGGGTTTTAGAAGAAGAAGAAAAAAATCAATAACATTTAAGGTGATAATTGATGTGCAATGCCATGTTTTAAAAAAAAACAAAAGAGGAATTAATTAAAAACTGTTGAAACATAAAAGCATGATCATGACAGCAATTATCCATACGCATTTAGAATGAAGAACTGTCCTTTCTTGGTGGTTAATTGAATGTTTCCCCAAGCACTGTGTTTGGGTTATGCAAATGAAACTTCCAGCTTCAATTTGTTTCCCATTACCCCCCCCCCCCCTTTACATGGTATATGGTCTCAAATAAAATGTTTCCTGTATGACAAGCTGATTTTGTCTTCTTGATGTAACCCCAAGGCAACAACATGTATCTGATACCGTAGCTAAAAATGGTGAGCTTGTACCCTTCTCCTTCGGGGTCTTTGGAGAGATGTATCAACGGTTTCCACTATTACAGTTACTGCAATGCATGTCATGTGATCTGTGGGAAACTGGCCAAACTGCAGGTGGTAAAAGATTATCTGACTGAGTGAGCTTGCAATTCTTGTTTGATGTGACTTTTGACAGCATAAAGGGATAAGTATATTTATGGTAGTATTATTGAATTTATACATTCTCTACTGCTCAGGAGATATGAGTGTGAACATAACAAGAGTAATTGGTGAGTCCATGGCAAATATAGAACGAAAATAATAAACTGGGTGTGATTGTTCTGTCGAAAATACATAATTGTTGCAAAATGACAGCACAATAGTTTTATTAAAATTGCTGCAAAAAAAAAAGTATTTTGGGAATAGATTTTTAATGTCGGGCCATGGACTTATGGATCACCTTTAGGATTACATGAATGACATGGACATGAATTGACGATGAGCAAATCAACACGTCTCCTCTGAGCCGTCAAGTCTGGGTTTGAATCTCGGCCCTGTCATTCTGGTGTCTTGCAGGCAGAGAGAGAGAGAGAGAGGCATCAATGTGTTTGGGTGTTCTGTCGGGCAGCATTAGTTGGTGGATGTTTAAGATCCGATGGTGTCCTTTATGAAGAGTCTGTGAGCTATTGCTTTTGGAAAAAAAAGTCTGAAAAATCACAGGTGGGACGGGTCGACGGACAGACTGATAGACAGACGGAGAGCAAACTCATAGTCCCCTTCAATGAAAGGACGAATAAGAATTAATTAATTTGCAGTAGTAGTCATAACGTTTCATGCAGTTTTTTTTTGTTTTTTATTCGAAGTAAACTTCCTCAAAGAATTTACATAATGAATTTTAGTAGAAATAGATCTCATTAAAGCTAAGACTCAAACATGAAAAATAACTCAAATAGTACAACTTATCTGACTCTTAAAACCAAGTAAATTTGCATAATCAATCTTAAAATAAATGTTTCAGAAAAGCAGGCCATTGTGTGCCAGTGCACTGGAAAAAATCCAAATTTCTGCTGTTAGGGTCAGCATTTTCTGCTGGAAAGGCAATAGCAATACAGCATATGCCTTGCCCAGGATACCACTTCAACAGCAACTGTCCTCTTCAATAATGGTCCTATCTCAAAGTGCAATCTTTGGGAAGTAGGAAGCAATTTGCTCACAATAATTGGAATTTCTTTAGAAGTGCTCTGAAATGTGGAACGAAGGCACGTTTAAGGATTCTCATTGAACTCTGGATAGATGTCTGACAGGATAGCTTTGACGTATGGTATGTACATTCGCCAGTAGACCATGGTTTGAATCTCAACACAGCGATAAACTGTTACTCTGGTGTTTCTGATGTGGAGCGAGACATCAAAGTGTGCGCTGTCTCTTGGAATGGTGCTGTTAGCGGAGGTTAAATATCCCATGGTGTCTTTCGTAAAGAATTGGTGAGTTGTCATCGGCACCCTAAACAAACTACAAATTACAAATTCTTGCCGCTGTCGAATGTCAGACATCGTCAGCCAGTTGGTTAAAGACTTTGGCCAGAATAGTACCCCACCCCCTTCATCCCCACACCCCTTCTCTCACCATTGTTAAATCCAACAAGGTGGGAATAATTTGAACCATCGAAGAGGAGGATTGAACCCCTGAACCCCAGATAGTTTCAATTTGTAGCACCTTTGCTGTCATATTTCCTGGTACTATAATCTCCAAATTTTCTTCAGTTTCCAACATCTCATCCTATCGTTTTAGAGGTCCAGGTACTTGACCTTTTGAGCTCTTTTCCATTTTTTTCAAAATACTTTCCATTGCTGTCTTTTCTTCTTTTATTCATCTATTTCTGAAGACTATATGTGATTGTATTGCCTTGTTTTCAATGTTCACACTAGATGGAATGGAATGGTCAGGTCATGTGTGAGTGCTGTGTTATCATTATTGATTGATCTTTCTGGAACATGCTTCCACGACATTTCAGGAACCGAGATATTGATGTGTTTGCAGATGCCAACGGAACACTTCAAACGTACTGTGTATGCCTCTGTGTGTACAGTTGGTTTGAATACACATTTGCATCTTGGTCCTGCCATATTATTAAAGCCATTTATTTTGTGCCCTTGCTCTTGGGAATTTATTATTAGTCATTCTCAATGTCAATTTAACTGCTCTCCTCTTAGCCATTCCAGTGAAGCTTTTCGATCTATTTCCAGGCTGTCTCGTTGTTTTTCTCATTCTCCGACTCTTGTGATTCTCCCAATTTGTGAAATATACCTGTTGTTATATTGTTTTGCATTTTATTTTTGCTTTCCATTTTATTTTGGCTTTTCCATTGCCTGAAATTTATTTTGAAGGCGTTACATTTTCTAATTTCATGTCTTTAACGGCTTTGATTATTCCCAAATTATTTTTATTTTTATTTCAATATTCTATTTCACTTTCTTTTGGGAGGTGTACTTGTTCAAATTTGCTTTCTTTGTGCTAATGTCAAAATTACAGTTGACTAGCAGATTTACTCGGTGTTGTGTGGGAAAAGAAACGGTGAATAAGTAACACTTTGAAGCCAAATAAAATTTTGAAATTGTAATACCTCTGCTGCCACCACCAGGTGGCGCTACATGGTGCAAATTTAGATAGAGAATTTACGCCCCCCCCCCCCCACACCTCTGCATGAGGCCGCAGCCACATAGCCGATGATACCCCCCACACAAAGTTGTATTTGTACTCTGAATTTTAAGTTTGTAACTTAAAAGTTGTGGCCGTGCATAGAACGCATATAAACAGAGAGAGATTTTTTTGCCTTTTATAGGTATAGATTATGAACTGTTGAGCTTTCTACTTTTATGCGTGGCTAATGTTAGTTACTGTTCAGTGTATGTGCATCTGGTTCAATTCTATTAGATGACCTCCTCCTTCATATCTTGGAAGATGGAGTCTCAGGATGCACTGATTTTTGTGGAATATTCTGTTCCAGAATTTAAATTTTTTTTAAAGAAAATGAAATTAAGTTAATTTTTATAATTAGCGACGTGGCTATTATTTTTTACTTATGTGTTATTTTCAAAAGGGATTATTGGGCATTATTTAGATGTTAGTGACTGAGAAAAGCGGGGACTTACTTGAATCGGTGGATATTGTTATTTATTTATGATTTTCTTGGATTCATTATTTTTTTTGGTTCTTTGAATATTTCTGGGGGTTTATTAGATCCTCAGAGTACAAGTCAAGGATGAGGACCAAGTATGAGGAACTTGGCGAAGAAGCAGGGAAGAAGCATTGGCAAGCTGGAGCTTCCATGTCATGTGGAGGGGAAAGTAGAATTAGAGGAGATCACAGAGGAGGAGGTTGCAGACAGCATGGGAAGGACGACGGATGAAGGACGAAGAAGGGAAGAGCACCAGGCATAGATGATGTGTATAGAGATGCTAATTGCAGTGGGAGAAGTGGGAGTCAGTTGGATTAAGAGCCTGTTGAGTTTATGTATGTATTAGAAAGCGGTCGATTCCAGAGGGTTGGAAAACAGGGATAATTGTGCCTATATGGAAAAGGAAGAGTGATGTTCAATATCTTGGGAAGTATGGAGGAATTTCTCTCCAAAGTCATGTCATGAAGCTACAGGAGAGGATTCTGGATGGGAGGATAAGGAAGAGTGTGAAGATGGAGAGTTAAGAAGAGCAACAAGGGTTTAGAAAGGTTAGGGGGATGATGGATGGGATGTTCATGCTGGTGGATAAGAGGTTGGAGGTGCAAGGTGAAATTGCATTGGGATTTGTGGACCTTGAGAATGCCAATGGCACTGCCCTGAGGGAGATGGTGAATGTGGCACTGAGATGGATGTGAGTGCCAGAAGCAGAGTTAGGTTGGTGGAAAGGATGTACAAGGTCATGAAAGGAAGAGTTTTGGTTGGTCCTAAGATGTCAGCGGAGTTCAGTCTGAACATCGGTTTGAGGCAGGGAAGCTCACTCCTGTTTATCATGGTGATAGAGCTGATAAACAGAAGGGTTAAAATGAAAGTTATTCTGGGGAGGACGCTGTGTGCAGATGATCTGGCTGTTGTGGTGGAGAGTAAGCGGGAGATGCTGAAGATACTGGGGGAGTGGAAGGAGGCATTCGGGAAACATGGACTGAAGATGGCTGAGGTGATATGGGTCAGGCAGCAGAGAAAATAAATGAATATCAGGATGGAGGGGAATGAGATCAGACAGGGAGATAGGTCTGAGTATCTGGGGGGAACAGTGGCCAGGGATGGTATAGGTCAGAGGCAGAAGTGTGGAGGAGGGTACAGGCAGGTGTTAATGCATGTGGAACAATGATGATAGGCAAAAATGCAAAAATATTGTTACATGGAAGTGGTGGGGAGGTGGGGATTCATATTTACAATGTGGTAAGATTAGAGTATGACCCATGTGTTTCGCTTAGCATAGATTTACACTTGTAAACAGGGAATATGTCAGAATAAGTTGTCTTGTTTAACGTGATGATGAGGCAGCAAATGTGATTTATAAACAGTATAGCTCGAAATGAGACTGGATGTGTAAAAAAATAAAACAAAAAAAAACTTGTTCGTGGGCGGAGGCCAGGTGAGGAATTGTGTCCACAATAAAGGCACAATTGAACTGCTTTCTGCCTCGAAAGGGACCGAGTCCAAACTGTTTGGCTTGCATATATGTTCCATGGTGGCATAGTCAGCTGTAGAGTCTTGGAGAGGGGGTGGGAGGTCAGAGCACTTGGCACTGCCCACCTGAAGCGGCAGCCAATGATGGCCCGCTGTGTACTGAGGGTGAGCCAGAGGACCCGCCTTGCAGAAGAACAGGGCCTCTGAGGAAAAGTACCTGGAGAGTTCCAGTCGCAGTAGGAGTCAGACCTTCAAGTGATTGACATCACACTCTCTCTGCCCTTGTTCTTCCCTGCAAACTTGACTCATTCCTGGACATGCAAACAAATTAGACTTGGCAGAGTGTAACTCTGCTCCATCCTCCCTCCATCCTTCCTGTGCCTTTCTCCACTCTCGGCAATGCCACTGGTCCACCCTGCACACATTCTCAGCTCCGTGTCTCTTAAAGTCATTGCCTGCTTTCTCTTTGTATCTCGTAAGAGTCAGTTTTCCATGGCATTTAGTGGGGATAGGATTAATTAATTCATTTCATTATACGTAAGCAATGTGTTCCCTTCTCTCTGCTCGTGTCTTTTGACTCGCTTAGTTTGTCCATTCCATGTCCCATCCACCTTTCTCCCCATACTCCTTATAAATAAATCCATATAAAGGTAAGAAACGTTTTCCAATTCTTCTGCCTTCTGTGCGGGAATAACCTTGGGGAACCATAAGTCAAGGACGCAGTGTAGAATAATTCAATTGAACGCATTTCGAGCCTTTCGGACCTTTGTGCGACCAAATAACTCAGCATGGAAACGTATCGCGTTTGTGAGCTTCCGACGTGATAATAACAAGGAAATTGAAAGGGAAAGTTGTGGTGTCTTGTGTAACACCGGCATACCTTTATGATTTGGAGACGGTTGGTACTGACAGAGAGACAACAGAGGTTGTTGGTCTGCGAGAACAACTGGATCAGGTGGATTGTATGAGTGAAAAGGGTGGAGAGAAGGAGAATGTATGAACCAATGGAGGAGATTGGTGTGGAATAAGCTTACCAAAGAGATTGGTAAAAAGCTGGCTGAAGTGGGCTGGTCATGTGGTGTGGATTGAAGAAGAGGAAATAGCAAAGAGAGTGGATAGGTTGAGCGAGCAAGTTAGGAGGAAAAGAGTAGGCTATGGCTGAGATGAGAAGATTGTGTCCGGAGAGATATCAAAAAGGTGTGGGTGGTTGGAGGGTGGAGAGAGTTGCCTGAGGAAAAAGGGAAGTGGAGTATCGTGGTCAAAGCAGGGCAGAAGATTGGTGCCATTGGACCTCAACTCTTACAAAGGAAACAGAAGGAAAGGAAGTAAGATCACTCAATCTCTTTTTTTTTATTTTTCTTGGATTATTTCATTTGGGGAATTTCTGGATTCTTAGTTTATTTAATCTTTTGAGTGAAACCAGATGTTTTTTTTTTAATCATTTGGTTTATTGAATTTTTGGGAATTATTTGACATTCCTGAGTGAAGAGAGGATTTTTTATTTATTTCATTTTCATTTGGGGGAAGGCTTTTTTTATTATTATTATTTTTTTTTAATACTTTTGTCTTTTTGACCTTTGAAAAAGATCCTCTGTAAACCATACCAGAACCAACATGAGAAGAAAGAATTTTTGATTAACTTGATTTTTTTTTCCTTTGGCCTGGTTGCATAAATAATTCTTAAGAAAAGATTAGAGGATTTACTTGAATATTTCTTCAAGTTTCCCCTTGAGGACATCCTTAATTTGAGGATTGTGGCATATTTGAATATTCCTTAAGTTTTTCCTTAAAACCATCCTTAAACTCAAGGGAACACCCTCCCCCTTCCCTCCTTTCCCCTTCCCCCCCCCCAAAGCCCCATCCTTAAACACCAACCTTTGAGTTTCCAAATGGTGCTCTTCATGGAAAATGGTCATGAAGAGGATTATTATTGCCGCCTAAGACATCACGAACGTGTTTTCAGAAACCGCCTCAACCCACTTGACGTCTTTGATGATATTACCCTAATCTAAAACACGTATTAAGGAATAACTAGAATTATACTTCGGATATTTGCTCCCCCTACAGCCATTTCCACAACAATATGTTTGAAATAATTTATTTATTAACTCTATTGAACTGACATTCCCACGGTATTTAGCACATAATTTCTGGGCTAATGTAAAGGTGTGTTCTGGTGCAGGTACTGCAGGCACAGCTGAATGAGTTGTTAGTCTGTGCTGCAGGTGTAGTGGTATTTTCATGATGTGAACATTTATTACTTCGTCTTCAGGTTATTTAGATATCAATTAAATTGATATTGATGGTGAACCCAGGAACAAAGTTCAACTGCATACATAATAAATACATTGAATGCGGCATGTTACTGGGTCCAGAACTTATCAATACCACATCAAAGAGAGACATGTGGGGCCTCGTTCGACTCAAGGTAGTCCTGGTTTATCCTGTGGATCCAGATAGTCTTTCCCAAATCAAGGGATTCTTACCAATTATACACTATTTATGGTTGTAGTGTTGTGATTAACCAAAAAAGTAACTCAACAACACACATCATACAACTATACAATGTATTCTCTTTCTTGTGCTTGAGAAAAGCCTCCACAAGTGCTTCTGTCTCTTCCTGAAGCCAGTTTGTAGATCGCTTCGCTGCCATCTAGCTTTCAGACACCTCTTCCTATCTCTAATCTGATGGGTTAGCTAGCATAGCAATTGTTCTTAAAGGATTTCCTCGACCTTAAAGAAATCCTTACTTGAGGATTTCCAAAGGGTTGTTTATGCAACAGATCTCAAGGAAATCCTTCACTAAGGAATCACAGTGTACCTTAAGTGGAATCTTTCCTTAAGGATGAGAGAATGTTATGCAACTGGTCCTTTGATTTTTGACTTTTTAGAACCTCTTTTTTGAGCTCAACTGAAATGTAGTTCTGGGGAGCTTATGGGATGGCACGTCATCCGTCCGTCCATCTGTCTGTATGTCCATCCGTCAGTTCACAAACACGTGCAACCTCTTCTCTGAAGCTACACAAATGATTTTGATGAAACTTCATTACAACCTTCATCACCCATGAATAACATTACCCGTGTACCAAAGTTTGTTCATGGAATAAGAAAAAATCCATAGGTATTTACTTTCTTCTATGTTACATATTTCGTGGGTCATCCATGCTTACTAGTGGTTCCCTGGTTATCTTATCCAGCCACTACCAGGTGAGTGCAGAGGGGTACTGCCCGTATTTTTAGTATACATGGTCATGGCTCGTGGAAAAGCTAGTTTCGAATGGAATGGAACAAAATGGAAAATGGGAAACACCAACAGCAGAGTCGAAGGGAGGGGGAGAAGGACTGCACACAAGCTGAATCACAGAAGAAGGGGAAAGTGGGGATGAAACAAAAAGGGAACAAACCAACTAACGAATGAAAAGAGAGAGAAGGCGGGGGGGGGGTCACAATAACCTTGAGAGAGTAAGTGCTTGGGGGGGGGGGGGGACAGACCTTTGTCCTTTGATATTTGACCTTTTCGTCTTTGCTATGTCGTTAATTTGGGGTCTTACCTACAATACGTAGTATAAAAATGTTGGTTTTGGATTACTTTCGGATTTGAAGCCCAATTTAAGTGAACAGAATGACATGGAGTGAGAACAAGCAAACAAAGTGAGTGAAGTAGACCCGAAATTGAAACTCTTATCAGGACCAGCATACCAGTATTTGTACTACTGTTGATTTTATTCGACCACAGCTGTTTGGAGAAAATGGAATTGCGAGCTGGTTTATTGCTTTGATTTTGTTTCTTGGAGTAAGGTGTATTTTCAGGATTCACCGTCTTATGTTCAGTTATTCATTACCACTTGATCTGTGCATTTATTTGTAGCAGATTTGGCAGCCATCTTCGACTCAGGAATTTGTATGACATTGCATCTTTGATCTTTTATATTGTTGTTCTCAAGTCCATTTTTATTTATTTTGTTTTTGCTTTGCCTTCTACAAATGCACATCTGGCACATTTGTCAAGTTCTAATATTTCAATCTCATCTGAGTCAATTTTTCAATCACTGTCATTGTTATCTTTTTCACAATTTGGCATGAAAATGTTCAGCTCATTCATTTACAGGAGGTGTGTGACTTTCTCAATTCCCTTTGTATTCCATTTTGTTTGAGGTTTGATTATATTCACATCCTTGGTCGTTGATCATTTTTCTCAAGGGGTCCATAGCAGGGAAGAGCAATATAAAAGGTAAAGACTCTCTCCTTGGAAGAATCCTTATTGTACTTTAACAACTAAGATTTTCATTATTCCTTCTAAAGTGATGCTGTATTAAGGTTGTGCTTCAAGATTTTATTGTCTTTTACAAATCCAATTACGTTTGGGTCGATTTTTTTTTTTTTTACTATTCCATGCAGAATATGATCCATGAGTGAGGAATGCTAGAAAATGCCTGATTGCAGTCAATCAACACCACTGACAGTTTGGTGCTTCCTATTTTTTTTTTTTGTTTGAGGGTGAGTAATTTTACAGTACTCGAGGGTGGCTTTGGTGAGCAAGAAATGATCCTTAGTTCCATAATGCTTCAATTGTGCTATGTTGTTATGTTTGCAGACATTGTTATTCAGTTACCACTACGACTATAAACTATATAGTTATGTAATTGCCTCAATTAATCCGACCTTCTTTTGAGGTCAGTCAGTGAAAGTTTATGATCTATGTCATTCCCAAATCAGATTGCCAAGCCTGATGTTTGACTGAATGTAGCAGAAATTTGGGATTTCTTCACAGTGCGAGCAATAACTCACCACCTCTTCTTGAAAGACAAACAGATAGTCAAAAATATAAATATAATTCACAGTCCCTGCATGTCATTATCAGAATCAGTG
This sequence comes from Eptatretus burgeri, assembly GCF_056783735.1. Lineage (NCBI taxonomy): Eukaryota > Metazoa > Chordata > Myxini > Myxiniformes > Myxinidae > Eptatretus > Eptatretus burgeri. Next base: position 37,774,968 of record NC_140965.1, read on the forward strand.
GAAAAACCACTGATATGAAGGATAAATTAGTTTCAGAAGAAAATGGACTGAAAGGAATCCAAGGAGAGATCCCGTCATGGTATTATATTAACCCCAAAAGGGCAATAGTGGTCACATAAAGTTTAACAAGTTTATAGGAGACATTCCAGCAGAAATAATAATAGTGCTATAATTTCCTGAAAGTACAACTTTCTGCAGCTTGAGAGGTGGCACACACATTTCATGTGCTTTGTTTTTCCAGCCAACATAAGTCGTGAGAAAAGCAATACAAACTAGAAAGAGCAATCAGAGATTACAGACCCTCACCAGAACTTTTTTGTGCGGTGTTTGTGAAGTTTTGTGTGGTGTATTTTGTATGGCATTTGTGTACTGGTGTGTTACGTAATTAATAAGAGACATAATTAGAACTGCCACTTTAGAACTGCTGGCAGTGATGACCAGGTACCAAGACTTCCCACTTTGATTGGACACCTCACACCCTTGATTGGCCACCCATGATGTTTTTCATTATTATTCAATTGAATTTGGAATAGGATTAAAATAAATTCAATTTTAATCAAATGGAGTCATCGTAAGGAACCCAAACAAGCAAATAGCAATGATGAAGTAATCAGGAGGCACCTGGATATGATTCGCATTTCAGCTGCGACTCCTCTCCCCTCAAACCTTCCAGGCCACAGCCAAGTGAGTCTTATTCAAAATAAATAAATAAAAATAAATGCATTTTTTAATAGGTTTTGGGGTAAATTCAATATGGCTGCCAAACTATGTTACCTATGATGTCATACGTGTGAACCTTTTGTTCCTCATGGATACGCAGTCATACTTATAAAGTTTTTCCTCAATCTCTTCCACCACTTTAAAGAAGAAGATTTTTGAAAGTTTTTTAAAATATATTTTTGAAACAATATGGCTGCCAAATCACGTGATTGATGTCAACAATTGTTTTTCTGTGGACCATGTTTTTTTCCCGAGATGACCCTCACAAATTTTCATACTGATCAGATGTAGCGTTCTGCATATGCAATTATGATGTCATAAGTTATGATGTCACAAAAATCACACATTCCTCATGAGGAGTACTTGGCATATGCTAAGTTTCAATTTTTTCCTTGGTGCGGTTTCAGAGATACAGCGGTCCAATTTTTTTCCTTTTATCCAACATGGCTACCACACCACGTAACCCATGACGTCATATTTATGATTAAAACTTTCTACATGAGTAGTTGCTCCTACGGTGAAAATTTCGTCTCTATCGGACGAGCAGTTGTGGAGAAAAACATAAAAGTTCTGTGCGCACAAACAAACAAACAAGACGACGACGTCGTGCAGAGCATCACACTTGCAAAATCCATAAAAGAAATTTGGCCTGAAAAACAGTTGGTGGTTGAATTCAGTGACCTGATATGCAAATCCTCTTCAAATTTCAAGTCAATCGGATGAAAATTGAGGATTTTAGAAATCTCACCTAAGTTGTTGACCTTTGGCCTGTGTTGACCTTTCGATCTATGTTGACATTAAAAATAACTGGCAGGTTGGATTCAGTGACCTGAAATATAAATACCCTTCAAATTTCAAGTCAATCAAATAAAAATTGAGGATTTTAGAAATACCACCTTATTTGTTTACCTTTTGGTCAATGTTGACCTCAAATATAATTGGCGAGTTGAATGAATTCAGTGTCCTGAAATTTCTATCCTCTTCAAATTTCAAGTCAATCGGATGAAAATTGACGATTTTAGAAATTTGACAAATCTGTTGAGCTCTTCACCTCAATAACAATCAGATTATTGCTTTTCCCAAACTCTACCATGTGGTGAAGTTTCGTGAAGATCGGTTTAAAATTGTGACCTTTAGGTGATGGACAGAGAGACAGACAAACAAACGGACCCAAACACAATACCCTCTCCTTCGGCGAGGGTAACTAGACAAATCAAAAGAGTACGGAAGCAATGACATCACATTGGCATGACAATGTACAGTCTGGTTTTACACTCGTATAATATAGCTGCCATAGCTTTGTGAAATTGGTACAGTGTTTCATGCCAGATGGTAATCGCCGATCAAAGTCATACCTGCAGATTTTTTGTTTTCCGAAGGAACTAAGTGTGAAGTAAGGATGGATTGAACAAATAAGATGATTTATCGCTTTTCTTCTTCGTCTTCCCATTCCTCCCTTTATAAGGGGTGAGGTCCACTGGTACCAAGCTTCTGCCCTGCCTTGCCCATGATACTCTTCCACTTTCCCCTGTTCCTCAGACATCTCTTTCCACTCCGCATCCACCCCCACCTTATTGTTATCCCTCCACACACAATCTTCCCATCTCAATAATGGTCTACCTCGTTTCCTCCCACCAGAACTTGTCAACATAGGAAGAAAGCGATCGATCAGAAAGGTGTAAAAAATGAACAGTCCCAAAGTTTCAAGTTCCAAAAAACTGCACAAAATGAGCTGCCCAGCCAGACCAGACCGCCTCTTCCTCACTGCCAGCACTTGAGGGACAGCTGCCAGTGCTGCAGCTGGTTGCAGTTGAGGAGTTTTAGGTCATGCATGTGCAGTTGTCACGTCAAGTTCAACATAAGCAGGCTTCAACCTGTCAATGCTGGCAGTATCATGTTGCCCATTGTAGTTAATAATCGAAAGCTTGTCAGTACGCTGGATGACTTCAAACGGTCTGTCATGTGGGAGTTGGAGTGGCTTCCTCACCATGTGTTGCACAAAAACAAGAGTGCAACTCTGAATGGCTGAATTGGCCTGGGTTTGCCTGTGCTGTAACCTGGTAAGTGTAGGCTTCAGATTTCTCATGTATATTCGCAGTCTATGTACATAGTTGCTGTAATCCAAGTTGTGGTTAAACTGACTAGGTGCCACAAATTGTCCTGTCAACTTGAGAGTTGTGCCAAAAAGTAACTCAGCAACACAGCACTCTAGGTCAGACTTAATCGCAGTTTGGATACCTATCAAGATGAGAGGAAGACTCTCCATCCATTTTGGATTTGCATGGGCTTTCAGTGATGCTTTCAATTGTCGATGGGATCGTTCCACGAGCCCATTAAGTGATGGGTGATAAGATGTGGTTTGGGTTCTTCTACTGCCATGTAGATCAGACAGGGCTTGAAAAAATTTCAAACTGATGACCTTGGTCTGTGGTTATTGTTGAGGGTGTACCAAATACAGCTACCCAGTGTGAGAAGAATGCTTGTGCTAGTCTCTGCTGCCTGGTCAGGGATGGGTATTGTGACTTGCCAATGAGTAAAATGATAAATGAATATTCAGTAGTTATGTATTGCTGTCTGATTGAGGGAAAGGTCCAACAAGATAAATGTGAACGTGGTTGAATCTGGCATCTGGTGGAGAAAATGTGCCCAGAGGAGACCTGAGGTGTCGATGTATTTTGGATCTCTGACGTGCTATGCAGGTTTTGGACCAGTCTCCGACATCACAATTCACTTCCCGTCTAACAAAATGCCGAGTCACAAAATATTGAGTGGCTCTGATGCCAGGTTGTGAGAAATTATGTAGAACGTCAACAACTGTACGTCAATACTTGCTTGGTACGTTAGGGCACGAATCACCTGTGGAAATGTCACATGCAATCATACCCTCAGAAGTAGGGAGTGGTACTTCTTTGAACTGGAGTAATGTTGAATGGCTTCACAGCCTTTGTAGCTCCTCATCATGCTGTTGGGCTTCAGCTATGGGAGTAAAATTGATGATGTTAGACGCATCCAAAGCATTTACATCAACTCGGGAGAGTGCATCTACTACAGAGTTGTTTTTTGCCACTGATGTGATTGAAGTCCGTCATGAACTGGGAGATGAAATCAAGATGATGTACTTGTCTTGGAGAGAGATGATCGGGTCTTGATTTGAGAGCATAGGTCAATGGCTTGTGATCTGTATAGATAGAGAATGTCTATCCTTCTAGCATATGCCTCTTCAGCGATGCATTTCCTCTCTTCACCATGCAGAGCTTCGTACCAAGTGTGGTGTTCACGGCACTATCTTCAGTGGTCTTCACTCCTTTTAACCATGGCACTACTATCATTGAACCCCTTTTGGTGAGCAGCTTATCATCGACACTGGTCATTTATGACACCCAAGTCATTGAGTGGATCATATTGTTTCATTGGAAATGACGCCAAATTGGCCCACCGGTGATGCACTATTTCATTTCTTCCTTGAATTTGTGACAGTATTCACCCCCCCACTCAATCTTCAGATCTTATGAGACACCACTAAAACTGGAGGAAGTCATCAACCATTTAAGGTGAGTAGAAATTGATCTCAATTTTTTTATATTGATTACCCTGACGTGAACTCTTGTTATCATGTCTGTTGAAGCTACGTCTGATGCCGAGGTCCACCAAGTTGCATCTGCTGAGGCACCCCCATCACTAGTAGCGGCCTTTAGTTTAAAGCTCCCTCCCTTCTGGCCCACCAATCCTACATTGTGGTTTGCGGAAGCTGAAGCGCAGTTCCTGACCAGGCATGTCACCACCCAGGATACATGCTTTGCCGATGTTGTTGGATCTCTCCAGCCAGAAATAGCACAAGAAGTGAGGGACCTCCTTATTGCTCCTCCAGCCTTGGAACGTTATACCAAACTCTATATTGAGCTCATCAGGCATACCTTGGCTTCAGAGCAAAAGAGATGACACCAACTACTCATTTCTGAAGAGTTTGATGACAGAAAACCCTCTCAGAAAGCTGCTTGGATATAATACATTGGAGAATACTTTTTTTAAAACAGCTGTTTCTCCAGAGACTTCCCACCAATGTCCCACTGATCTTAGCCTCAACTAAAGAGGTTGTCGACATCGAACAACTGGCGGATCTCACCGACATGACCATGGAAGTCTCTTCTCCTTCGTCGTCCACCACACAAAGGAGCTGTTTCAAAACCTCAACAGCAACTTGCACCTCAATCAGACTAACTCTGCACCTTGGCCACCCAGGTTGAGAATTTGGCCAGACAGGTACAAGCTCTCACGGCACAACTACAGGTGGAAAAATAGAGGAGTAGAAGCTGAGGTCAAGGTGCATGTAGAAATCAATCAAAAGGACACAATCCCACCTCAAGTGCCCACCAACATACCAAACAGATGTGTCGGTACCATTAGAAACTTGGAGAAAAGGCTCGCAAATGTATTAGCCCATGCTCATACCAGTCCCACTCTTTGGAGCAGGGAAATTCCAACGCCAGCGACTCGCAGCGACAAGTCAGCCTGGCAGTGACACATCTAGTTGCCTATTCTACATAATTGACAAAGCAACAGATAACAGGTTTTTAGTGGATACTGGTACGTGAGTGTTTTACCATCTTTTCACAAAACCAATGGCCAGCCTACATCAATCCAGCTGCAGGCAGTGAATCACTTGCCCATCACTACATATGGGGAGAGGTCTTTAAAGCTGTATCTTGGATTGAGACAAGTATTTTGATGGGAATTCGTGGTTGCTGAGTTGCCTACACCCATCATTTGGGCTGATTTTCTTTGTTTTTAGCCTGCTCGTGGATGTCAATCATCACAAGCTTATTGACACCATGACCAGCCTTACTGTGCGAGGAATCCTCAATCATACACTCTCTATCAGCCCCACGTTTGTAAAAGCTACATCTTCACGTTATGACACCCTCCTTTGTGAATACCCAGAGATTGCTTGTTCAGTACATAGGGATTGTGAGATCAAGCACTTGACCACTAACCACATAGTAATTTGTGGACCTCCAGTTGCAGCACAACCATGGCACCTTGCTCCAGATCATCTGAATATCGCTAAGTCAGAGTTTAAGCACATGTTTGAACTCAGCATCATACGACAATCTGGCAGTAACTGGTCTTCGCCCTTGCATATGGTACTGAAGAAGTCACCAGGTGGCTGGTGGTCAAGTGGTGACAACCATGCACTCAACGAAGACACCTTTCCTGATTTCTTTCCAGTTCCCCATTTGCAGGATTTTTCATCCTCCCTCGAAGGTGCACGTGCTTACTCCAAGCTTAACCTCATCAGAGCATATCTCCAGATACCAGTAGAGCTGACTTACATGCACAAAACAGCCATCACAATACCTTTTGGGCTCTATGAGATTGTTTGCATGCCATTTGGCTTGCGTAATGCTGCCCAGACATTTCAGAGGTTGATTGATGCCATCCATGGTCTCCCTTTTGTCTATGCTTACCTTAACAATCTGCTGGCAGCACTCCCTACAAAGGAAGAACACAAGCGACACCTCCAATTACTTTTTGAGTGCCTTGCTAAGTATGGCATTGTCATCAATTCCTGCAAGTGCCAATTTGGGGTTTCATCACTCACCTTCCTCGGCCATATTATAGACGAACACAGTTCCTGCCCACTGGAGGAGAAAGTCAAGACCATACAAGCCTTTCTTGCACCAACATCACTGCACAAGGTGAAGGAGTTTATTGGCCTTGTGAATTTTTACAGGTGTTTCATCCATAACTGCACATATGTATCTCAGCCATCGATACAAATACTACGTAACAATAATAAGGAAAATCAACTTATAGGCCCTGTCGCACCTCGATGATTTAGCCAACGTATTTCTGACGTATGCAAAATTGGGCTATAACGTTGGCACACGTCGATTATGTTATGGGTAAGTTTGTATACGATAAGAGCATGCTGGCATACGTCGTAGTATGCTGGCATACGTCGTAGTACGCTGGCATACGTCGTAGAACGCTGGCATACATCGTAGAACGCTGGCAAACGTCGTAGTACGCTGGCAAATGTCGTAGTTCGCCGAGCTGTTAGACAAATTTTCCATGCTTGAAATTTCCCGACGTATACCAGTGTATGACTCACACGTTCCGCATAACGCTGGCCATAAGTTGTAGGCACGTTACGCGATTGTTGACACACGTCGACACACGTTACTTGTAAGTTACTCATAAGTCGAAACACGTCGAGGTAATGTTTAGCGTACCCGAAACTTATTTCTAACCTATGAGTAACGTGTTGTTGTCATGTTACGCGATCGTTGACACACGTCCACACACGTTACTTGTAAGGTACTCATAAGTCGAAACACGTCAAGGTAATGGTCAGTGTTTCAGACTCCCTGCTTTTTTGTGGTTTTTTTTAATTTTTATTTTCTTCGTTATGACAGTCATGTTGACACTTCGATTTCTAGTGCGGTTATAATATAATATAATTAAAAGGCTGCCACTCAACGATTTAAATCATAACCATCATACCCAAGAAAAAAAAAAACCAGGGAGTCTGGAACACTGACGCTAACCATTATCTCGACATGATTCGACTCATGAGTAATGTACAAGTAACGTGTGTCGACGTGTGTCAACGATCGCGTAGCGTGCCTACAACTTATGCCAGCATATGCGGAATGTGTGTCATTCGTCGAGAAATTTTCAACATGCTGAAAATTTCTCGACGTACTCGGCGTACAATGACGTATGCCAGCGTACTACGACGTATGCCAGCATGCTCTTAACATATACAAAACTTACCCATAACGTATTCGACGTGTGCCAGCTTGGTTCGGCAAATTTTTCATACGTCAGCATACGCTGGCTAAAACGTCAAGGTGTGACAGCAGCTTCACACTTCGATATGTAGTGTGGTTATGATTTGAATCGTCGAGCCGCAGCCTATTAATAGCCGACGCCACGTGATCGTCGGCGATACGCTGCCGCGCTATGCATAAGTTAGACTATCGTTGGGCATAGGTTGTGAACGCCGACAACACGCTCAGCATTCGTTGGTATAAGTTATCTATATGTGATTAAAACGTTCTGTTTACGTTACTAATACGTTGTGCATACGTCGAACACGTTATTATATGCCCAATTTTTTTTTTTTAAACATCAATAGTTCAGCGTACGCTAGCGTTTTACATATATTTTGATACGTTGCCATACGCTGGCTAAAACGTCAATGTGTGACAGCGGCTTATCACCCTTGAATAAAAAAGAATCGTCTTCCTTCAAAGAGGTGAAAGCGAGGTTGGCTGAAGCCATACCTCTTGTTCATCTCAATGTTGAAGCACCACTATGCATCTTAGTTGATGCATCAGACATGGCAGAAGGAGGAGTTTTGCAGCAGAATGTATATTATGTCTGGCAACCATTCTCCTTTTTCTCAAAGCACTTTAAACCTGCAGAGACCAGATATAGTATGTTTGAGAGAGAACTTCATGCAGTCTACCTGGGTCAAGACCACTCCTATGCTCAAGTCAGGACCCGATTGTCACTCTCCAAGACAATTAATAGTCAAATGTCCTCCTAAAACTGCAATTATTGCATATGTGTACGTCAGACACAGACATGTAGATAAGTGTTACATGCAGTTAGGCATTGCTGGTACAAAATAATTCTCCAATCATTTGTTCTGAGTATTTTAGCTTATTACCTGAACCAAATTGCATGAAATTAGAAATAATAGAGTCCATAAAAATATGAAAAATACTCAACAAAAAATGATCAATCCGAAAAATTTCACAATACATGATTATCATGATAAATTGTGAAAGGACCATCATGAACAATGTTCTCGAGTGTCAAAACACACAGACAGTTGATTAGGTCCACGTTTCTCATCTTATTTTTTTTACACTTCCTATACATTGAGAAATCTTGATTCATGAAAATACTATCATCATCACACCATTTTGAAGCCTTTTTCCCTGAGCAGGGGTCAGCTTTTTTGCGAGCTCCAATCATGGTTCACTTTCTTCTGGCAATGTTTTTTTTACGGCCGGATGCCCTTCCTTACGCCAACCCTTAAGTCGCCTTCGACATGCAGGGATAATTACCAGTATACTGGTGCCCATTTCACCGACCTCGGAAGGATGACAGGCCGAATCACCCCCCCCCCCCCCCCCCGATGTTACTTCAGTGGCCAGCGGCGCTCGAACTCAGGACCCCGAGGATCCCAAGCCATCACCCTAACCACTAATCCAACACCAGGCTATGATTCATGAAAATGCTATATAATTTGTATAATCATGTAATTTATGCAAATATAAAACTTGTTCCACACAAAATAAATCATTGAACATCAAAATCATTATTTTTATGTATTGTACACTTTTCATGTAATCTCTTGTATGCAATGACTAGAATTGCAGATTTCTCTGAAAAATGCATAAAATCAGCATATTGCATATTAATTAGTTAATAATTAGAAAAATTAACATATTTTGAAAATAATTACACCATCGTGTTCATTAAATGTTAATCTGTAAGCATGCAAATTTTCAAGTTCATCGGATAAACGATGGCTGGGATCTGAGGGGCTGCTCCAAAGTAGCCATCTCTACCTCCCCCCCCCCCTTCCTCAACCCCAGTTAGCGAGTCCTCCAATTTAGAATTAAACAAACGACCTGGTTAAAAAAAATATAGCACAGAAGCTGCTGCCCAGGCAGCAACCACACTCTATGATAGCAAGCATATCACTTGGTGTCACTGAGTCTCCAAGAAGACCAGACCACTTGCCACTCACAGTCCAGGCAAGAACTCGGAATGTAACAAGGGTGTCATTGATTACTTGTCTACTCTTCACAAAGAACATCATGGTATCTTTAACATCCACCAACTCATGCTCGTTGATGGGACACTCAGTTTCACGTCCATCCGAGAGAGGGCACACACATTAATTTGGCCTTGGGGCCAGAAAGCACGTCCCCTGTGCACTTTGTTACACTTTGGTGACCAGAGTGCACTTTGTTACAATGTTTGTTTTTTTGTTTTTTTCAATTTATCATGTAAAAATTGAACTCTCATAATAATGGCCAGTGGTCCCCAAAATTATTGTATGAGCATGATTTCTGACGCAGTGGGTTGGGTTGTGTGTTTGTTCAACCATGTGCTTTGGCCTTTGGGCCAAAGTGCATGCGTATATTGGTTCATGAGTCAGTAAGTGACCACTATATTCGTTATGGGTGTGTGTCTGTCTGTCTGTCTGTCTGTCTGTCCCGAGCATAGCTCCGTGGGTTTTGATCCGATCCTGATAAAATTTTGGTGGGAGGTTTATATCATGATCTAGTTGTGTTTTCCTGAGAATGTGCGTGCTGCGCCCATTATGGGTGGAGCCACGTCCAAAAAACATGTGTTTTTAGGGGGTAGCCGATTTCAAGTTACATCTTCTCCGAGGGCGTTTGTCGAATCTGGCAGGGGTTTTGGTATTTGGTTAGCCCAATGGCACCTGCATAGCCCCACGGAGCTCGATTTTTCATTTTCGTCCCAACATCAAGGTCACAAACTCAGAGAATGTCAAAAAAAAAATCAATAAATTGGGCATCGAGCTCCTTGGGTTTTCAACTGTTTCGAATAAAAGTTGGTATGCAAGTAGTGCTCTTCAAGTACGACAACTTTCATCATTTACGTTTTTCCCGATTCCCGCCAGTTTGCCCGTGGCGTCCCCTCGAAGGTCAAAAAATAAAAAAAGGCGAACCGTGTACATTGCTCGTGAACCATCGCCATCTCCAGACTTGTTCATTTTACAATCATTTTTGGAATGTGTATTTTGGCTGTGGGGCTGAGGTGTACATTTTTAACTTTGTTACAATATAAGATGACAAAGGTCAGTAAGCCAGACACGTGTCTATGGATCGATTCCCAAATGATGAGCTGCTATAGCAAAAAAAAGTTGGCTGATTGACCTACAGGCTGCAGTGTGGCAGCTGACGCTGCTTGCTTGCAGTGGGTGCTTTGTTTCTCGCAGGCTCTACTTGCTGCAGACTGTATCTGAAGCTGGAAGTACCCTTTTAGCTTTTATTTCCTGACTGCTGAAATCCTCATAGACTGTGTAATGGACGATTGAATAGGGGGTGGATGTGTGGCAGGCATCTCCAAATTGTCAGAACACTTGCAGCAACTGCTAATGTGTGAGATGAGGCTTCAAAGTCACCATTCCAGGTAATACTTGATATTCTGTATTGTGTAGTAATAAACTAGGTCTCGGGCGACGTTTCAGACGTTTCCTTCAGCTTCCTCAGGCCATGACATATCCTTACTATAATTCACCTTCCAGTGTGTGTGTGGGTTTGTGGGGTTTGTGTGTTTGTGAGTTTATTTGTCGGGATATTCCTCCAACAGTTCTGAGCCAATTACATCCAGACTCGCTGCAGAGGATCAGCATAACCCAATTAATTTATAGGGTTTTTTTATCTTTTGCCGGTGGTCTTGTGGAGGGGGTGAAGGTGAGGGCGAGACAAATTCTCCATGTAAATGTGTAGCATGTAGTGCCACCTCCAGGTGAGGGAGGTTATTCCAAGTCTCCACCATTTACAGCACAGTATTCCTGTCCCCACGTTTTCCAGTGCAGTGAGGTTTTGAATTATCAGCAGTAGGTATGATTTCTCTCCTTGCACGTAACCTGGGTTATTTATTTTTCCTGCATGGAGCTGTCACTTGCTTATACACCACCCAAATAAAGCTATGCATCAGAACAACCTATTGCATGCTTGGAACAAGATTGCCCATAGGGTGAGTACTGTGTGTGTGTGTGTGTGTGTGTGTGTGTGTGTGTGTCAATATTATATATATATATATATATATATATATATATATATATATATATATATATATATATATATATATATATGGATTGTTTTGAATTGTGGGATGGGATGTGTGCTGTGTACCCTTGTAAATGTGTACTGTGCAGCACCACCTTGTGGTGGTGGTGGCAGAGTGTATTACAATTTCCTTTTTTACCAGTGCAACACTGAGGTTAAAACACTACTCGCACAGGAAAATTTATCCTCCTTCCCTTCCCACCCCCTTCCACCCCCCCCCCCAAACAGAGGGGTCTATCAAGGTATGTCATCATGTGTAAGACATTTTTATCGCTGGAAGGGACATCAGGATGATGTCATCACTTATTGGTGAGATCTCAGGAACAGCATAGACAGAACCATGCACCACCGAGGCCGCCAAACATGTCGACATGCGATGCCGATAGCAATCAACTTATAAATAGAAAAAGCCTAATTATGTTTTTCATTGCTGTGATGATTTATATCATTTTCATATATATATATATATATATATATATATATATATATATATATATATATATATATATATATATATATATATATATATATATATATATATCACACAGCCTTTTTTGCTTTTCTGGAAGTCCTCAAAAAAAAACCTTTTCGATCTTAAACCTGAGAATATATTGTTGCAAGGCTGTGAAAAAACATGTTTCAACTTGTAGACGAATCGTCTTTCTACCCATTTTATGAATCAGGATTTCCGACTTGCAGCCAACTCCTTTCCATTCTTTTAAAGAAATCATTCCTATGGAAAGAAACAGATTTCTATATCATCACGGATGGACCTTTGCTTTAATAAAGCCAACAGTTTTTGTCACACTGTAAACATTCTCAGCATGCCCCTCAGCTGTATTTTCTGATGAAGCATTCCATCTATATTCATTCTATTTTTCAGATGTTATTGCAGATGCATCTGAGATGGAAAGTCCTGTTTCTCTGAGCCTTGTATTTTACAACACGAACGCTGTCTGAAATACATGTTTGAATGTAATCACAATCCTGAAATTGCATGAAAAATAATTTGTTGAAAAGGAAGCATTGCTTCTTTCTCAGAATTATTCTGATTATACATGGATATATAGCTGTAGGAGATTAATTGTGTGATGATATGACCGCATTAAAGAGGACATTTGACTTGGAGGTCCATGGGTTTAAATCACTGCTTCCCTTGCTCTAATGTATGAAGCACTTTTTTAAAAAGGCTCCTTACATTTCTTTGTTTTGCTTGTTTCTGCCCTTCTGGACAGAATCATCATTAGTGAAGCAATATATGTATCTCTATTTCTCCATGATGGACGGTGCCCACATAATGACTGGATAGTCAATGAATCATGCACTCAATCAGCTGAAAGAATTCTTCATATTTCTCTTTCTCTTTCTCTCTCTCTCTCTCTCTCTCCCAGTACAACCACCAGTTTTAAACTCATTCAGTCTAGTATCTTAGGAGTGCATAGAGGTCAATCAAACACACAAACAGACAATTCTTGAATGATATATAGTATGACTCTTAAAGAATTTGTCTTCACGGACATGATCCTTCCACCAGAATTATGGACGGAATGTCTTGTAATACTTTCTGCCCTTCCCCCATCAGGAGTGGCACAATACTATACACATTTATATGGAGAGAATTATGGTGCTCCTGCCCCCCCCCCACCATGAACCCTCAATAATTTTTTATTTATTTATTTATTTTTTTACTTCTTAAAACCTTTGCAACCCAAGTACAACCACCAGTTTTCAACTGATTCCATCCATTAGTACAGGAGTGCACAGAAATTAAACAAGCAACAAATTTGAACGGCAGAGCACTTACCTCCACCAGGCTGAACAGTTTACGTTTTGTATCTCATTGATGGGCCCAATCTGGACCCGAGCCAAAATCTAATCGGCTTGTTCTTTTCACGTACCCACCTCATCCACACAGTTTTATCCTAACTAGTCCACAACCTTTGAAATATCATTCTATATCGTTTTGGTCCCATCTCTCAAGACGAAGAATCGCTTATAAATTTCTAGGATCAGGATCCGGATCTTCACCACAATCTAATCAATTTGTCCTTGTCACACACCCATCCTGTCCAAATTTTGTCTGAATCTGTCTCTAACTTTTTGAGAAATCCTGCTAACAGACAGACAGACAAACAAACAGGGATGTAAACATAGCCTCTATCCACCTTCAGTGACAGAGGTAACAAATACGCAAACAAAACTAGAAGGGCACTCGGAAGAGTACATACTTCTACCATGCAATGCCTGATCCCACGAGAACATATCGGGCCCATTACATTTTTGAAATATCATTCTGTACAGGACTATATAGTTTTTCTCTCAATGGTGAAGAATCACTGAACATTAAATAATTCTCAGATCCAGATCTGGATTTGGATCTTCACCAAAATTGAATCAATTCATCCTTGCCAGACCTCCAACCTGTCCAAGTTTCATCCGCATCCGTGCACAATGTTTTGAGATATCGTGCTATATATTAGTTTAGCCCTATCTCTCATTGGTGAAGAATCACTCAAAAAATTCTCGAATCTGGATCCGGATCTTGATCTTCACCAAAATTGAATCAATTCTTCCTTGTCAATCCCCCAATATGTCCACCAAGTTTCATCTGAATCCATCAACAACTTTTTGAGATATCATGTGATATGTTAGTTTCGGCCTATCTCTCAATGGTGAAAAATCGGTTAAAATATTATCAGATCCGGATCCGGATTTGGATCTTCACCAAAATTTAATCAATTTTTCCTTGTCAAACACCAAACATGTCCACCAAGTTTCATGTAAATCCGTCCACAACTTTTTGAGATATCCTGCACGCAAACAAGCAAATGAAATTGCTCGTTGAGCAAGAAATTGCTGAAATAACTTTGTCATATCTCCATGATCTCTGAAAAAACAAAAACCTGGAAATCAATTTGGTTCTTATAAATCGATAGTGCGACTGTTTAATGAGTTGTAGCACTTAATTTGGTTATGATCAAAACTTGGAAGTCAATCGGACTTGAAATGGTGTTTTTATCACAATTTGAAAGTTTTGACCCGACCCCCCCCCCCCGACGTTCGACCCCCGACTGCTAAGAAGGGTGTTGGTGTAACACCACAATGAGACATATGGTTGGATGCAGAATTGGAAGACGCACATTTTTAATTTGGTTTGAAGTCGATACGACCATTTTAACGGACGTTATTGCGAAAATAAGAATTTCGGTTTTTTGGTGACCTTGACCTTGACCTTTGACCTAAATTCACCAAAAACGACAAGTGTCTAAGGTGGACCATGGCCGACGTCTGTTTCCGAAAATCCGAAAGATTCCGGCAATTAACAAGAAAAAGACGTCGTGCAGAGCACGGAACGTGCAAAATCCACCTCCCCCCCCCCTCAAAAGGTTGCCATGGACACATCAAATCGTCCATTTCATTAAGATTACAATTGGCAATCTTAATCAAAGCTCAGGGAAATCCGAGGAAAATTTATTATTTTTCAGATTGAAATTGATGATTTTAAATGTTTGAGCTTGAGTTGACCTTTGACTTTTTCACCTCAAAAATAGTTTTC
The DNA here is from genome assembly GCF_056783735.1 of Eptatretus burgeri. Classification (NCBI taxonomy): domain Eukaryota; kingdom Metazoa; phylum Chordata; class Myxini; order Myxiniformes; family Myxinidae; genus Eptatretus; species Eptatretus burgeri. Next base: position 37,790,091 of record NC_140965.1, read on the forward strand.
CAAATTCAGTGATGCACTATGCAATTCCATCCATCCATCCATTGGGACCATACTCTGTGCAGAGTGTTGGTGCTGCTTAAGCAGTGTCCTTGGCTATTGGGCACATTCCTGGACAGGTCACCACTCTGACACAGGATACAAGCAAGCTGGCACTTATTTTGCCGACCTCATAAGGATGACGGGCAGAGTCAACCCCATCTGGAATTAATTAAACAGCTGAGTGGGATTTGAACTCAGGATTCAAGGATCCCAAACCCACCACCCTAACCATGAAGCCAACACCAGGCATGCTATGCAATTGCTGCTTAACCTTGAAGTTAAGCACATGAAAATTTGTGATTTTAGAAGTTTGCCCTTTAGTTGACCTTTGACATTTTGACCTCAAAAATGGTTGGTTTCCCAATCCCCTGATGCAATATGCAAATCTTTCTCAAATTTCAAATCAATCGGATGAAAAATGACGATTTTAGAAATACGACCGAGATGGCCTTTGACCTCAAAATCAATGGGCTTCTCAGTTGAGATGACCTCTACAAGTTGGTAAAGTTTCATGACAATTGGTTTAAAATTGTGACCTGTTGGCAATAAACAGACAGACAAATAAACAGACAGACAGACAGAATAACAAAATAGACTGATCAATATACTTGAAAAATCATCGATTTTGCAAGTAACAAACAAACAGACAGAAATGGGTGAAAACATAACCTCCTTCACCTTCGGTGGCAGAGGTAAAAACACAAACGGACACTTCTCAAATCATCCATAGTCATTCAAAAGTAGCTTCTGTAAAAAAAAAAAGCAAGGGAATAAGAATCAACCACAATGAGTGGAGTAGCATCACACGTTGACGAGAGTCACCAGACCAGGTGGAGCTGGCAGATTATCTGACCCTGACGTTCATTAATGAGCCAGATGGGTTTTCATTGACAAGGAAATCATGATGACAATTCTACTGAGACAAACTTGACTCCATGAAAATGAGAATCTACATTCTGCTTCCTTCAGCTGAATTTGAACGAACAAGTACATCCAGGATCTCAGTCCAGTGTCCTGCCCACTATGCCACGACTGCACCATCAAAGGTGATGATAGCTCAATGGTAAGTGCACTACTTTTGCACCATCCTGTCTACGTATGCTGATGGTATGTAGAATGCTCTTTATAGAGCGTTGATGCATCCGGAGCAGTTTCTTGGCACAGGTTATGCTAGTTGGTTTACTATTGCCTTCTGATGCATTGTTGCACACCTGTTTTTATCCTTGCATTAATATATTTTTAATTACAATAGACAATTGTTCTTGGGAGGGGATACACAGTGGTGTTGAAATAAGAATGGAAGATGAGTATATACAAAGACTGGAGTCTAGTCTGCAACGGTGGAAAATGTGTATGATGAATTTTCTCTTCCAAATGTTATGAGAAAGCTATGCTGACCACCGTGTAAAAGATAGGGAAGTGACCTTTTGGGCATGAACTCTTCTTTAAAGGAAGAGGAGCAAGCTATTGCTTTGTCATGGCAACCAGTCGGGGAACAATCTCATACATTGAAGAAGGGCTAATACTCGAAACGTCACTTCATGCTCTTTCCAGGGTCAAAAGGTTAACCTAGAGGTATGCACACTCGTCTCTGAGCTGTCCAGTCTGGGTTTGAATCTTGTTCCAGCTATAAACTGTCATTCTGGTGTTCCACATGCAGTTGTGCCATCTGTGAGAATGATGTTGTACTGGCCGTCCTATCAGCTACCATTAGTTGGTGGATACAGTCCTTTGCATAGAGGATGTGAGGCATCGTCGGTATCTTGACCAAATTTTAGACTCCTGCAATAACTGATCAGAGGCGCTGCACCAATGGTACAACCAGGGGACTGAATTCAGAATTGGATCCCAGTCCAATATGCATTCACTCACAACCTTCTTTCTTCCGGCTGTTAGCCTCTGACCATTTGGTTGAGAGAATAAATCCTTTGTATATCGAAGTCAATTCTATAAACCTACCATGAATAAATTGCAAAACCAGTCACTGAATTTGACATAAAGATAGCCTTGATTCCTACTCTTTAGAACTTTACTAAAATTTTGGTGAAAGCCCAGAATTTTATTCCATGTGGGAATGAAAAGGACAGTATAAATAAAGCCGACCTAATGAATATGGGGGAAAAGACTGGTCGCAGCTCTACTTTCCACCTCCTGGTTCCCAACAATATATAAGTCACAGGCACTGCTGGAAACCAATTGGCACATGACATAAACAACACATTAAGGGATTATGACCCTGCTATTAGATATTCTCAACAAATTGCTGTTATGACATCAATTCATTTTCCCTCTCCCGCTCTCTCGCTCTCTCTCTCCCTCCCACTCTGTAAGTGTATCTTTCCATGAATGCAACTTATGCGACTTTGTCCCATGACAGATGTCGACACCTACATTTCCGAAGGATTTTTACTTTATTTTATCCCCTCCCCCTCAACCTCCTCCCCTCTCTCTGGGATTTGCAACTGCAAGTACAGTGGCGAGAAAAAGGGCAACAGAGGTCGAGATAGCATGCAGGCTTTGAGTAGGAACTCCGTGGTTCGGGCAGATCCATGAGCCGGCGTGGGCAGTGTGACGGCGAACCTGTCAGCTCCAATTCCCCCAAGGATTTGCCAGAGCTCCGCTTGAAATTTCATCTCCTGTCTGATGCCATGTGCTCAAGCCTTGTATCACGAATCTCTTTCTCTTTTGCTGCAAATTTCATTCCCAGGCAAATGCTGGGATTATTCGGTGCACGAGCCTGACCTCACAAGGCATTACTGTTGAAATGTAACGAGCACAGCGTAATAATTTTCACCATGATTTTAAAAATTGTGTTTACAGTATATGACTGTGTATACATTTAATCTGATGAAGAAATCCCTTTTTTCCTAGCCTGTTAAAGGGGATACTTCAGCAAGTGAATATAGTGTAAAATCAGAAGGCTGGAAAAATATATTTGACAAATATCAGTAAAATGACTCACAAATAAGGATAGAGATGCTTTAAAGGGTCATCTCAAGGACAAGTACAATCGAGAGGATATGAAATACCTGTCTGGTGGAAATGAACAGGTAAAAGTATACATACTGTGTGTACAATAGTGGTTCATAATGCCTGAAGTATGATCCTCAAGGGTTCTTCAGATGTGTCTTCAAATGATCTCAGGAATTATTCACGAACCGAACATGTTTGTTGATACTGTTGTTCTCAGAAGATTTATTCCTTTAATATTTAAGTTGGTAGGATTTTTTTTTTTCCAGATTGTCCATATGGGGGTTGAGATTGTCTATGTATTATACACAATTGTAATTGGGTGCAAGGGTTGGAGGAAGAGAATGTGAACGAATCAAAGAAAACAATTTTGAAAAATAAGGGAAGGAGAACGTATAAGCAGGAAAAGGTAGGTTAGTGAAGCAGGGTGAAGCAATAAGTCAGGGTTAATGGGGTCGGAAGGGATGGGAGGGAATGAGGATAGAGTCATGGCCTTTTTGCTTGCATAATGTGTTGGTGGTTCTTTACTGAAACAGAAACATTTAACACAGAGAAACGAGTAATATTACAACATAAGTAAATAGTATGTACGATATAAAAGTAAATACAAATTGTAAAAGGGAATTAATTACATAGCGAAATAAAGCAACAAAATAACTTGAACGAGCAATCAAAGATTGCACAACCTCACCCACACTTGGTTCATGTGGGTTTCTAGAACGTATTTTAGAGACAGTCACATTATAATTGTACATACTTTATAGACGTACTCACATTCTAATTGTACATGCTTTATAGATAGAGGTACTCAGTTTAAAAAGAGAAGGTGTACTCCTGGCTCCCACGAGGTGATGTTTGTGGCCTACGTTTGCACATTCTTTGTGGAAAAACAGACAAGAAAGAGACGTCATGCAGAGCACGTTACTTGCAAAATCCATGAAACAAATTTGACCTCAAAAATAATTGGTGGGTGAATTCAATGACAAAATATGCAACTCCTCTTCAAATTTCAAGTTAATCGGATGAAAATTGAGCGTGTTAAAAATAACTCCGTAGTTGTTGACCTTTCGCCTATGTTGGCCTTTTGGGTGATGTTGACCTCAAAAATAATTAGCTGGTTGAATTCAGTGACCAGAAATATAAATCGTCTTCAAACTTCAAGTCAATCAGATGAAAATTGAGGATTTTAGAAATACCACCTTAGTTTTTGACCTGTGTTAACCTTTTGACCTCAAAAACAATTGGCTTCTTCCTTATGACAAACTCTACCATGTGGTGAAGTTTCGTGAAGATCAGTTTAAAATTGTGACCTGCAGGTGATAAACCGACAAACAAACAGACAGAATAACAAGAAGAAGGCGTCATGCAGAGCACGACACTTGCGAAATCTATAAAACAAATTTAACCTCAAAAATAATTGGTGGGTCAATTCAATGACCAAATATGCAACTCTTCAAATTTCAGGTCAATCAGACGAAAATTGAGGATTTTAGAAATAACTCCGTAGTTGTTGACCGTTGGCCTATGTTGACCTTTTGGTCTGTGTTGACCTAAAAAAAAATAACTTGGCTAGTTGAATTCAGTGGCCTGATATAAAAATCCTCTTCAAATTTCATGTCAATCGGATGAAAATTGAGGATTTTAGGAATACAAACGAAGTTGTTGACCTTTGGCCTATGTTTGGCCTTTTGGGCGATATTGACCTCAAAAATAATAGGCTTCTTTCTTCTGACAAACTCGACCATGTAGTGAAATTTCGTGAAGATCGGTTGAAAATTTTGACCTGGAGGTGACAAACAGACAGAGAGACAGAATAACAAAATCGACGAACCAATACACTTGAAAACACTGAGCAACAAAAATTTTTTACTGGAGATGTGTAAAGTGATTTAGACTAATTTGGGTACGCTGATTTCAAAAATCATAACCGTTTTGCTGTATCACGTCAGGATGTTCAGTAACAGAAATATTCCCATTGCCTAGAAGTCAGGATTTCAATGAAATTTACAAAAATTCATTTATTCATTTATTTCATCATGAATGCTTCAAAATTATAGAAATTACAGAAAAACTCCACTAGAATGTAATTAAAAATGCTTTAGGCATTTGGCTTTGCGTTTGTGCTGCTCTGTGTCAGTTTCACGATGCAGGAACCAGCAGAAATCGCCCATCATGTTCGGGTTGTGCCGCCCTTGGTAACGCGTCTCCATGAGTGAAATCTCTTGGTGGAATCGCTCGCCGTGCTCGTCCGAGACTGCTCCCAAGTTGTCAGGGAAGAAGTTCAGGTGCTGGTGTAGGAAATGGATTTTCAGGGACATCCTGGAGCCAGGTTTCCTGAAGGACTCCAGCAGCTGCTGCACTATTTCTTCATAGTTGTCCGCGCGCTCGTTCCCCAAGAAGTTGTCCGTCACAGCTTTGAAGCTCCTCCACGCTGCCAGCTCTTTGGGGTTTAGAGTTGTCGGAAAAGTTTCGTCCTTCATAATCTGTCGGATTTGCGGTCCAACAAAGACACCAGCCTTGATCTTGGCCTCCGACAAGGTGTTGCCAAACTTTTCCTTGAGGTATAAAAACCCACGCCCATTCAGATCCATTGCCCGTACAAAACTTTTCATCAAGCCGAGCTTTATGTGGAGTGGTGGAAGGAAAACCTTGGCTGGGTCGACAAGGGCGACATGCTTCACGTTGTGTCGACCAGGTACATGCTCTTTTCGCTCTTCCCAATCTTTCTTCGTCCAGTGATTCTTGTCATCTCTGCTATCCCAGAGACAAAGGAAGCACATGTATTTCGTGTAGCCTGACTGCAGCCCTAACAACAGCGCCACCACTTTCAAGTCTCCGCAGATGTGCCAGTTGAAGTCATTGTACTTGATGGAATCAAGCAGCTGCCGCATAGTCTCATAGGTCTCTGTCATGCCGAACGCGTGAGCCAGTGGGACTGATGGTTTCTCGTTGCCATTGTGGAGCAAAACAGCCTTCAAGCTGTTCTTCCCCGAGTCGATGAAGAGGCGCCAGTCTGCAGGATCGTGATCACACCCAAGTTCTTTCAACAGACCGTTGATGTCACTGCAGAATGTCATCGTGTCTTCCATCTCAAAGAACTCAGCCATGTCTCTGTGACGTGCTCTGAACAAGGATATCTTGGTGTTAGGTTCAAGTAGATTCCACTGCTGCAGCCTTGATCCAAGTAGCTCTGCCTTCGCCTTTGACAGCGAGAGATCTCTTACAAGATCATTTAAGTCTCCCTGGTTCAGAAGGTGTGATTCTTGAGTGTCGGGTTCAAAAGGTTCATCATCACCATCCTCTTCACCACTGCTTACAGCTATGTTCTGATCAGCTGGAGGTGTTGGAACGGGGTTCTCGTCATCATGAGGCACGGGTTTACGAGCAGAGATGCAGTCAGCGTACTTGATGTGACCTTTATTCTTCTTGTTGAAGCCGGCGATGCTTGTGCAGCAGAAATAACAATCATCATGATGATTCTGCGGCTCACGCCATATCATGGGCACCGCAAATGGCATGCTCGCGCGCTTGCCCACCAACCACTGAGTCAAGGTTGTGTGACAGCTTGTGCAGCAGATGTGTGGTGCCCAGCTCTGTTCTTGGTCCCCCACCTTACACCCGAAGTAGTGAAAGTAGGCGGCCTTCATTTTCACTGCTGTAGATATACTTCGCTGTTGATCTTTTTTGGTATACCGACCACAGACATAACAGAAGTTGTCAGGATGATTGGTACAGGAACGCCTACTCATCTTTATCTGAAAGAAAGAAATATAACACAAGTTAACAACAATTGTACGAAATAGACATGTTAAAGACATATGTAAATTTCATTGAAATCCTGACTTCTAGGCAATGGGAATATTTCTGTTCCTGAAAATCCTGACGTGATACAGCAAAACGGTTGTGATTTTTGAAATCAGCGTACCCAAATTAGTTTTAATCACTTTACACATCTCCAGTAAAAAATAATTTTTGAAATTTGTTGTTCAGTGAAATCTAAGATTTTGTAAGTAATAAACAGACACAGTCTGTCTGTTTATCTGTTTTGAAAAAGTAGTGTTTAAATTTACCCAAACACCTAGTTTTCATTCATGCACTCCCTTGGAGTTCCATTAGTGTGCACACAAAGTTTTGGGCCACCCGCCCCCTCCCTCCGCCCCACTTACCCCCCTCCAGACTCCCACCCCACCCCTTCCCCTACCTCCTCCCACATCCTCACCCCACCCACCCCTCCCCCTACCTCCTCCCACATCCTCACCCCGCCCACCACTCCCCTACCTCCTGCCTCCCCTACCTCCTTCCTCCCCACCCCCCCACCTCTAGACTCCCACCTCACCCCTTCACTCCTTTCACCTCTTCCCCACTTTCATCCCATCCTATCCCCTGCCTCCTCCCATCCCAGTCGCTCTCTCCAGACTCCCACCCCACCCCTTCCCCTCACTCATCCCACCTCTTCCCAATGAACTCCCACCCCACTGGTTCTCCTCCAACAAAGGAATTTTCGCAGTGTGTATATTTGTAGTTTTGCTGAAATGGTAACCTTTTTTTTCTTCAAATACTTACATTTCACCCTTGAGAGTTATGTCGTTAGATCGATGAATATGCCTTCAAATCGATGTATAGGTTGTGTTTGTACTATTTTCGGTTTTTGAATAATTAGCGAATTGTGCTTTTGAGAGGTCACATGACTTCTTCCCCAAACTTATCAAACATTTTAACGCCTTTATTGACAGTTATTTTTTCATATATGATACCATATTTGTGCCACTGACGGTGGGTAAAGGGTTTTTTACCCACGTTTTAGGAAATATAAATAATTAAAATAAATCCTACCAACCTCTAACTCGTCTCGTCACCTCTAACTTGCCACGTGTCTTGAGAGTTAGTGATGTCTTGACACTCTTTCATGTCGAAATCTGGCTCCTGAGGTATAAATTCATCGATATGGCCAAAATAAGTGATGGTATAGATGTTTATCGTCGTCACCATGTAATGAATCTGGGGTGTTTTCAATTACCAAGTTCCTTGACCTCAAAAATCTTAGATTTTTCTTGAAAAAATCCTCGATTCATCCCAGAAAACTCAGAGGTCGTGTTCAGTGTTCGAAAGTGGACGTGTACATGTCATCCAATTGTAAAGTGCATGTGTACATTTCAAAGTGTACGTGCACATAATAACTTCTGAAAGAAGTAATTAATTGCGTATTTGTCAGGGTTGGGGTCAATTACGTAATTGATAATTACAATTACGGGTGTAATTGTAATTTAATTGTAATTGAAAATATTGTATTACAGCGTAATTGTAATTGAATCATAATTGAAAGCTGGTAATTATGCGTGTAATTCTAATTGAAGTAATAAATCAATTACGTTTCAATTACACAGTGTTTTCAATTTCAATGTGGTTTTACAAATACTACATACATGTATAAAGACTAACAATATTATTGATGATATTGTTGCGGATCTGGGGTGGCGGGATTCTCTACCGACTCTTGGCGCCACCCTCACCACCGCCGTCTCCGGGGTTTATAACGCCGGCCGGCTCGGCACAGGCCTCGGGTCACGCGTCTTCAATCGCGATACCAACGTAATCCTTTTACCTTACCAGTTGGGGAAATAGACCCCGGTTACAGACTGGTTTTGTCAGATGCCGAGCATTTTCTGCCAGTCTGTACCCATTTTGGTTTTATATACCAATCGAACGGATCGTTCCTCGACGCGACACGAATTCATCCATAGCGGCAACTTCATACGAACCAACCAGATTTATTGGGGAACATCGGGGAACACGACACAAGCAAAACATTCACGACAATGTTTTTATTAACAATCTTTAACCCCTTATTAACTAGGGAACCACGGACTACATGTTTTGAGGGGGTCGCTAGCGAGATATGCCTTAAACAACGTACAAACAAGACAGAGACAGACAGCATGCATGCAAGACAGAGTATTTGGTGATGTCTCATGGACGAGAAATGTAATTGAAATTTTTTGCGGGCATAATTGTATTTAATTGTAATTGAAAATTTATAATTTTAATGTAATTGAAAAATTTGTACTGGGGCGTAATTGTAATTTCATTGTAATTGAAATTTTCAAAAGTTTTGTAATTGTAATGTAATTGTAATTGACCCCAACCCTGGTATTTGTATTTTCTTGTGTAAATATGGAGAAAGAGGGATCACAGCCTAGCTTAAATAAATACGCTCAGTTATAAGAATATTGCTAATTAAATAAATTTTTCAAATACCACTCAACATTTCGATACTTATTCTGTCGACGTTTTTGGGGGTCATCGTTCAATTTTGCCATTGTGGAATCTCCGACCGCTTGTCCTTCCAACATGTTCTTGCATCATAATAACGGACCTGCACGGATATTTGGTTCGTGTCCTTGACCTACGTTTTTTGGATTGTGACCTAATTACCAAAAAACCGTTTTTAGATCATAACTTGAATAATTTTCCTCTGCTTTTCCATGATGTTGGGTTTTATCAATACATTGTAGATGGGGACATGTTTTTTTTTTTTACACTCTATCCCTCAATGTTGACGGTCAAGGTTTTATGGTGGTCCAAAAAAAACTTATGGTCGTCATTGGATCAGGGGCCAAGGGTAAGTCACGGGTGATTGCCAAGGGTAAGCCTTCCCTAGTCGGGGGAGGATTGATTTGTGATCACACATATCTAGTTTAACAGATGATAGGGGGGCTACGTCTGGACTGTACGTGGGTTTGGGAAGCACTTCCCAGCCATTGTTTTTGATTTCCTCCAATGTCAGACATGCAGTGTGTGGTCCAGCATTGTCATGTTGAAAGATGACAGGCGTTTTCATCGGGTGCTTTTCCTGAAGTGCACATTTCAGTTTATTGAGTATCTGAACATAAAGTAATGAGCACGTTTATTGTACAGTAAAACAAAGGTACATATGATAAAACTGATATTGTCAATAGTAACTGGACGTACCACATTACTCTTCTACAAAATCTCCAGAACGATCCATGCATTTCTGCTGCCGCTGCATGAGCTTAAAAATCCCACTGCAGTAAAAGTCAGTTCCAACACTTTGCAACGAGCTACACATGGCCTTTCAGACTGCCTAGTCGTTTTCATAGTACTGGCCTCTCATGTGATCTTACAAGGGCCTGAACAGATGATAGGGGCCAAGTCCAGACTGCATGGGAGTTGCAGGAGCACTTCCCAGCCATTCTTTGAGATTTCCTCCAATGTCAGACATGCAGTGTGAGGTCTGGCATTGTCATGTTGAAAGATGATGGCTGTTTTAATCAGACACTTTTCCCGAAGTGCACATTTCAGTTTCTTGAGTGGCTGAACGTAGCGAGCCACATCGATGGTTTCCCTTTTGGGCAGGAAATCAACCAGTCCCTCGGCATCTGTGAAGATGGTTCCCATACTTTTCCAGCAGAGGGTACTCTTTTGGCCTTCTTCTTTGGAGATGTGGAGTGATGCCATTCCATACTTTGCTGCTTGGCTTCTAGATCAAAATCATGAAACCAGCTTCCAACAACAGTCACGATATGGAACAAGAAGTCATCACCCTCAGCAGCATGTCGTTAAAGAAACTATGTTGAATGCGTGTGTTTTTGTGTTCCTCCATAAGCAAGTGGGGAACGAAATGGGAACAAACTTTCCCATATACCAAGGTCACTTTCATCTCCTGTATGGCATGGTATCCTATGCCAAGCTGCACTGCGATCTCTCTAACCATCACCTTTAGGTCCTCACTGATGAGCGCATCAACTTTCTGCTCATTGCTTTCAGTCATGGTGCTTCTCGGCCGATCACAACGGGGCTGATCGGCGATGTCCGTGTTTCTGTCTTTGAAGTGCTTCACCAACTTTCTGACACTGCTAGCACCCATACAGGCATCTCCGTACACCTGACTCAATTGGCCGTAAAGATCTACAAAACTGATTTGTTCTCCTTCACGAGGAATTCAATCACTGTACTTTGCTGAAACAATGTCGTTGACAGCCATTTTGCCACAATGGATTGTGGAAACAGCAGTGGTGTGCATGCACCAAGCCTGTGTTTATGGTGAAGTGCATAGATGGATAGATGTTGCTCACAACTCGTGTCCGACTGTATTTGGCACTCCAATGCTGGATGACTTCCAGGGTCATTCTTGGAGCTACAATATGGTCTTGCTCTTAATGGGTGTAAATGTGTAATGATCCACAATTGTGAATAATATCACAAAATCCATCATATTGAGCACGACATGTTGTTTGCTAAATGCCAACATTTCGGTTGGTAGCACAGAAACAACTAAATGGCACTGGGCAGGTTGCATACTTCCACCAGGCTGAACAGTTTACGTCTGGTATCCCACTGATAAGCTGAATCTGGATCCGGACCTGAACCAGAGTATAAATCAGCTTGTACTCGTCGCTAAACCCACTCGTCCACCAAGTTTTTTTTTTTTTTCATAAGTAATCCACAACTTTTTGAAGTATCACGCTATACAAGCTGTTCCAAAAAGACCTGGACAACTTTGGTTATTAATATATTTAGTACCACAAATGATACAATGACACCATTGTTTTTTTATGATACGGAAACTCATATGGTTTTCTATGTTTTCAGGGCTGATGGTTTAATGTAAAAGAAGATGGCAAATCCACAGGAGAAAGCTGTGCATCAAATTGTTCATTGAGACGAGATCCGACACGCAAGTTCAGTATATTTTCCATACAAGGTGTGGAAGGAATCTGCAATTGTGGACTGCTATCAGAGAGTGGTACAAAAGGTTTAACGAGACTGGAAGTTGTCAGAAACGGAAAAGTACCGGTCGACCAAGCACAAGTGCAGCAGGCGTTAAACGAGTGCGTGAATTATTTCAACAGTCCCAGAAAATCAATTTGATGCACATCAAGAGAACTGGGACTACCAACCACCACTGCATACAGGATTTTGCATGAAAGACTGAAGCTTTCTGACGATAAGATGCAGATTCTGCAGGAACTCAAACCAAATTATAGACCCAAACACAAGGCGTTTGCCTTGGAAATGCTCAGTCACATAAAGGATGATGAAAATTACCTGAAAAAGGTCATGCTCACAGACGAAGCTTGCTTTCATGCATCAGGGAAGGTCATCCAGCATGATGTGAGAAACTGGGGCTCTGAAAACTCCCGCATGGTTATTTAACACATACGTGATAATCCAAAGGTCATGGTGGCCTTCTCCATGACCACTTAGTGGGTCAATTTTTCTTTGCGGAGGGTACAGTGACCTCAACAATTTTCATGAGCATGTTGGAAGGATTCGCCTTCCCACAGATTTAAGACTCGCAACCCATTATCATTTTTAAACAGGACAGTGCTCCCCCTCATTTGGCCTTAGTTATTCGAGCCATCCTATATGAAAAATTCCCAAGGCCGAGATGGACCAACCACTTGACCCACACGATCATCAAGCATCACCCCCTTGCTTTTTTTTTTCTGTGGGGGTTTGTCAAAGATGTCATCTACAATCTCAAGATGGCAAACCTGTGGGATCTATGTACTCGGATTACAGCTGCATGCACACTGGTGGACGCAAACATGCTGAGTCAAACATGGCAAGAACTCATGTACCGCCTTGATGTCCTGCGCACGACAAACGGACCTCACCTTGAAGGTATTGATGGTGTGCACAAAACTATATGAGTTTCTGTATCATATAAACAAAGCGTATCATCGTATCATTTGTAGTTCGAAATATATTAACAACCAAAGTTGTCCGTGTCTTTTTGGAACACACTGTATATCGTTTTTGGCCCCATCTCTCAATGGTGAAAAACCATTTAAAAATTCTCGGATCTGGATCTTCACCAAAATCGAATCGTTTCTTTGTTGTCACATAACCAACTTGTCCACCAAGTTTCATCTGAATTCGTCTGCAACTTTTTGAGATATCATGCGATATATCATGCTTAGCCATATCGCTCAATGGTGAAGGGTCACTCAAAAATTATTGGATTCGGTTCCAGATCTTCACCAGAATCGAATTGTTTCGTCCTTGTGACGCACCCAACCAGTCCACCAAATTTCGTCCAAATCAGTCCACAAGGTTTTGAGATATCCTGCTCGCGGACAGGCAGACAGACAGATAAACAGACAGGGTGAAAACGTAACCTCTGTCCACCTTCGGTGGCAAAAGTAATAAATCAAAGTACATAAACAAATGGCATAACAAAGCAATTCTTTAACTCATTTAAATTTCGAATATCAAAATAACATTTCACTACTGATCCAAAAACAAATTTCCCCTTCGATAGAAAATTTCATGACTTGTAAAATTTCACTCCTTGTTTCATGGACATCAATGTGTGAACACCTTAAGAAGTGTATTGAGAGTGAGTGGAAGATCTTCCCTGAGTCAGCATACTATAAGACATTTTGACCAAGTGACCTTTTTTTTGTATTCTTGCTTGTGGGATAAATATTCATAAAAAATCAAGCTATGCCTACCTGTGCCACTTCATAATTGAAACAGGAATTGGTCAATGGTATTTCCCTGCTGTACCCCCCTTCCCCCCACCCAACCTGGACCACTGCTTACCCTTTCACATCCCTTTCTTTTTGGCCTGTTGTTCCCCTTGGCAACATTCCTTGCTGTGGTGTGATGGATTTTGGATGTTTCTGTGCAAAAGGAAAAAAAAAAAAAAAGCAACTGTGATTGATTCCATGCTGCAGAGGAAGGCCTTGCTTCCAACTTGCTACTTCGTGGCCGCTGTCTCGACTCGAACCGTTGGTTATATTTCATATCAAGTAGGATCCTCCACCAAGGTGACATATTTGTCGCTTTGGTTCGGCAGACATGGGGCTGATCTGAAGTAGTGGCGACAGATGGAGAAGTCCTTCACTTGTGCCCACAATCCTTTGCTTTACCGGTTTATGTGCGGCTGCTTAGATTTCCAAATGTGCACATTTCGGTTCGGTCGCATCCATCATCAACCTGCATTCCTTCAGGATGGGGTGGTGTTCGCCTGGGAGAGCATACTGATGTATCAGCTGGAGGAAAGTGAAAAGATGCTTAGAACATTAACATTTTTGTTTTATGAAGGAGTTGGTGGAGTGAGAAAAATTACTTAGCTCTCAAGTAATACAGTATATATATATATATATATATATATATATATATATATATATATATATATATATATGTATGTATATACTGTATATACATATATGGAATTTACTACGTACAAGTAAAAACTAAACCTGTCACTACAGGTTATTTATAGGAGCAAACTTTGGAGATTTTCTACTGCAGCGAGTTAAACAGGAAGGACCTTTTCAATGCTAAATGATCCTGGACATTTATGTGGATGTTTCTCACGCAGGTACATCCACACATGCTTACAGAATCCATTTGAAACATGTGCAGACTGACACAGCCTGGAAGCTCTCGACCAACATTCTCACCTTCAGCTATGATCCAATTTCAGCCATAAAACTTGCAACTCCTGGTTTGCTGATGAGGATTGGAAAAGCCTATGAAGTCTGCAAGGCATACTTCTACCTTCCAAAGGCCCTGCCAACTCCCTGATCGATGCCAAGTCCTCCACAGCAAATCATCCAGAAGGTTGCATGTTTCTTGGACCACACTGAGAAATAAATTTAGCTGCCAACGTCACACCTCCACTCACAGGTGAAGACTTTTAGCTCGTACATGGTGCAAACAGAGATTCCAATTTGGTGCTGCCATTTAGCTTGGCATACCTGTGTCAGTTATGGGTACAATAATCAAAGTAGTAGCTGAGAATGTCGTCCAGGCAGTCACAATGCCTTTGTACAGAAATGACAATTTGTACAAATGGGTTTTATATTTTTTTGAAATCTTGGAATATTAAATTTCCTTTTCTGGCTATCGGGGAAGGTGTGCACTTTTGATTCAGCCTCTTAAGTGGGGTCAAGGTTAGGGTGTAGAAATTAAAGAGTGGGTGTGATGGGCAGGAGGGGGGTGGGGGGGTGCTGGGATTGGGGTGGACATGGACAATTGTATGCAAAGCCCTTAATTGTGTATATGATGGTGTTGCAAGAATGGCAATTTTTATTTCAGTCAATTAAATCCATTTCATTACTTTGTATCACTTTAATATGTACTTGTCATACTTCATAGAAAAAAGAAATTTGAAACATCGTTGATTTGATGATTGAGTATGTCATTTCAAATTCTCACTGTGGAGATGGTTAAGGTTTAAAATATTTGTTTGAATTGTAGTTAACGTATGGTTTATATAATATTATTTTGAAAGTTGCAAGCAAGCAACACTGTAAGATTACATAGCTGTAAGATTTGTCTTCCTTTCATATGTAACACATGGCCGCTGGTTGCATAGATTGCTGGGGACATCGCACCGCAGATGCAGTGCCTCTTGTAGGTTAGTGCAGGAATTTGTAATTTATTCAGGATACCGGCGATAGCTTGCCTACTCTTTGTGAACAATACTGTAGGATCTTTAACATCCACCAACTCAGGCTGACAAGCAGGACCCCCAGTTTCACATCCATCTGAGGAACGGCACACACAATGATGCCTTGCTATACCTAAGAGACACCATGATGACAGTTTGTAGCTGTGCTGAGATTCAAACTTAGGCTAGACAGACCAGAGGGGAGTGTGCATACATATAGACTGTTGTGCCAGTCCTTATACAGATGATAAAGATGGAGAATGAGTGAATTTACATCTCCCACTTATAGTCATGCATCTGGTTTATCTGAGGGTGTCCTGATAGGATGTTTAGTATATGTGATTCACACATGACATGCTGGGAGAACAGACCATGAGCCAAGCAACAATTCAAGTGATTGGCTCACGAAAAACGTGATGTAATGAGGAGAACTCACCCTTTGATTGATGTTACAACCTGTGAAGCTCAGGGTGCAAGGCAAGGTTGGAGTAACAGATTTGACTGGTGCAACACAAGCAGAACTGGAGCACAGGGATGGCTGTGAAAACAGTAGTGAAGCGCTCATCACAGTTCAGATCTGTGAAGCCACGAGCCAGCTGAATCACAGCTTGAGACAACCACTTGAGAGAGGTGTGCTAAGCTGGCCATCGGCACAGTTGCAGAGAATTATATTGTGGGTATGACAGATCAGCACAATCCTGCTCTGCATCTCCAAATGTCCAGTGCAGCAATCTATTGTTTAGTTTGAAGAGAAGCATTGAGAGCATGACACAACATCTGAGTCATATTCATCAATGATGATGCCATCTTGTTGTCCATGTTCTCTGACCCACATGTTGCCAACTTTCTTTCTGCCAAGAGTGTTTGTGAAACTGCGACCATGTGCTGTTCCTGCACGGAAATCAAGTGGAGCAACAGACATTATGTCACATCTTCTGTCATCACATCATATTTTATTCCTTCCTTGCTGGCCCAGTGTCACTGTACCCTATTATATATCGCAATGGTTGCCAGACAAGGTTTGACTTCTTCTTCCCTCATTTTCAGTGCTATTCTCTAACAGTGGTAGAGCACAGTTTACTTCACACCTTCTCATGAAGGACACTATTAAACAAGCCTACCATTTGTAAGCCTGCTGCTATGAGATGTAGTGTTCAATATTCCATTTGGAAAAGGTCAAAATACAGCAAGACAATGTCAAAGCCACTGTCACACCTTGACGATTTAGCCAGCGTATGCCGACTTATGAAAAATTTGTCTAAAACGCTGGCACACGTCGAATACGTTATGGGTACGTTTTGTATATGTTAAGGGCACGCTGAAAAACCCTGCCATACGTCGTGGTACGCTGGCTTTCATCATTGTACTTTGCGGTTGTCCTCAAATTTTAGCATGCTTGAAATTTTACGATGTATGCCAGCGTATGACTCACATGTTCCGCTATGCTGGCCATAAATTGTAGGCACGTTATGCGATCGTTGACACATGTCGAAACACGTCGAGGTAATGATTAGCGTACCCAAAACTTATTTATAACCTATGAGTAACGTGTTGTAGGCACGTTACACGATCGTTGACACACGTCGAGGCACGTTACTTGTAAGTTACTCATAAGTCGAAACACGTCGAGGTAATGCTTAGCGTACCCAAAACTTATTTCTAACCTATGAGTAGCGTGCTTTAAACCTATGTGTAACGTACCTCCAACACATATTGACATATGTAGACGTATTTGATTGACGTCTTCTGGACGACCACAGAACTTACTGAACATGTTTCTAATTCACAGCTACCATATAATGGGGTATTGGCAGCGTTAAAAAAAGCAACAACAATAACTTCCACGTCCGATTGCCTCTTCAGTTTGCTCATGTCTTATTCTTAGTTCCTCCTCTGTGAATATTTTCTGTTTGAGGATATTGTCACGTCGACGTCGAAACTTAAAAGCAAATGTCCGAATATATTTTAAAATTCGTGATAGACAAAAAAAAACAAATAAAAAAAACAACAACAACAACAACAACAACAACTTCAGATATTTCATCACGTGCCTTCACGGAGCCAAGGAGAAAAAAAGAAAATGTGCCTTGACGGAGAAAATAAGTTCCGGGTGTGCTAAACATTACCTCGACGTGCTTCGACTTATGAGTAACTTACAAGGAACTTGTGTCGACGTGTGTCAACGATCGCATATCGTGCCTACAACTTATTCCCAGCGTAGCGGAACGTGTGAGCCATACGGCGAGTACGTCGTAAAAATCTCAGCATGCTTGAAATTTCACGACGTACTAGACATAGCACGAAATATGACAGCATACTTCATCGTTTTTCAGCGTGCTCTTAACGTATACACAACTTACCCATAATGTATTCGACGTGTGCCAGCGTTTTGGACACATTTTTCATAGGTTGGCATATGCTGGCTAAATCGTCAAGGTGTGACTGCGTGGTTGACACTTCCAATTTTCAGGCGGTTATGATTTAAATCGGTGTGCGGCAGGTTTTTAACAGGCTATGCCACGAGTTCATCGGTGATACGTGCAGCGCGCTATGCCTAAGTTAAACTATCATTGGGCATAGGTTGCGAACGCCGACAACACGCTAATCATTCGTTGGTATAAGTTATCTATTAGACAACGAAACGTTCTGTGCCCGTTACTAATATGTTATGAATACGACCAAAACTTAAAAAAAAAACATCAAAATTTCAGCGTACACCAACGTTTTACATACATTTTTATATGTTGCCATTGCTGGCTAAATCGTCAAGGTGTGACAGCGCTTAAGGCTGGGTTTTCTTGGGCTTACTGTTGCTCCATGTTCGTTTTGATCTGTGATTTTATAGTTGTAGTAAATGTATATATATTTGCAATCAGATGTTTTACTGCAATATGATTTCCATGCTCTTCCTAATTTGATCAAACACCCAATCCATCTAATCAAATCCATGATTGGGGGTATGGCACACAAATAGGGGTGTGTTTAATATCGTTTGAAGTGACCAAGCAAACAACTTTGAGTGACAAAGTATTTTTTGCCGATGCACCAGGCTCTGTGAGCATTGCTTTGACGAGCAGTATTTGGGCTTTGCTTGACAGTGCATTTTGTATTTTGTGCTAAAGTTCATGTGTGTTTAGCTATTTCACAATGTTTTTGATATTTTTAACCATTTTTCTCGAAAAAGGCATTTCTCATTCCTGCAAAACAGTGCTGTCCATGACTGGTGTTCATATACAATCGGGTCTAAAAGTCTGAGTCCACTCCCATAATTGCCAAGCTTTCTCATACCGCAATTATCAGAAGCAATTTTTGAAGATATTTATTCATTTATTATACAGGGTGTTTCAAAGGAAATAGTGCAGTTAAAACTTAACATCTCTTGTGAAAAAGATGTCTTTCAGAGAAAAGTATTTCTTGTCAGCTGGTGGCTATCTTACTTGAATGAGTCAATGATACCTGCAAGTAAACAAGTATGATGTACATTTTAATTTTAAGATCAACAATCATGAAACAGAATTGTATTCATTCAGTGCACTGTTACTTTTGAAATACCCTTTAGTTATTGACCAAATCTTTGTCTTCATGGAATAAACCAGAGAGTTCATAGAACACATTACCCCGTGCTATCTTGAGAAACAAGGACAGGAGCGGGGTTTACAAGCGACAAATTTGATTGGCCGTGATGAGGTAAAACACAGCAATATTTTATGCAAGTCCTGCTAAAAGGAAGGGTTTTGAAAGTGCTAATGATGTGATTTGTGCTCAAGTATATAATTCAACTGAAATTAAATAAAGATTTTAAAGGTTGGAGAAAAACAAATTCTGGAAGTTTACCGCCATTGATGAAGCGTCTTTTACACCCTCCCTTAAATGATTTAACACATTACATCCATTCTTCGTGCCTGTTTGTGTCCTTTATGGCATCAATAAAAACAGTAAGTTTCCCAGTTGGAATGATTTTCATTTTTGTTTCCCTGCCAGACAAACTAACAGAGTAAAAAAAATATCTCGCTCCTCTCTGCGCATGTGCGATTGGGGTGAATTCACAGCCAAAGTAGTGCTAAACTACAGGTTCATGTTTTGATCCACATTCAAAATATATCATTCAATTGAAATTAAGTTTTTCCTCTATCATAAACTAATGTTTGTAGACACACGGACAGAGAGAAGTGAGCCAATTGTTTCACCCTACGTTTTGCTTCGTGTGTGGGGGTGGTTGGACAAATGGTCAATAGCGAGACGATTAAAATTTATGTGAGGAGTCTGATTATGCTCTGAAATGGATTACAAACAGTTTAGAAAAGATTGACTAAAGCATAATCCATAAACTGTTAAAATCAATACCAAATAGAATTGAGGCAGTTCTCAAGGGTGTCGCCATCCATCCATCGGGACCATACTCTGTGCAGAGCGTGGTGCTGCCTAAGCAGTCTCCTTCGCTATTGGACACAATCCTGGATGGGTCGTGCTGGCACGTGCTAACATTCTAACACATGCTGGCACTCATTTTTGTCGACCTCAGGAGGATGACAGGTAGAGTCAACCCCACCTGGTATTAATATCAACAGCCGAGTGGGATTTGAACTAAGGAATCGAGGATCCCAAACCCTCCACCCTAATCATTAAGCCAACACCAGGCATAAGGGTGTTACACTGATTATTAAATATACGTCGAGACAGATTTGATTTTCATATTATAATAAAAACCAGACTTGGTGGCATAATGATTAGAATGTCCACTCCAAGTCTGGGAGGTTGCTTGTTCAAACCCTGGCTGAGTCGTCCCAAAGCCTTTTTTAATGGTATGTGCTATTTCCTTGCATGATGCTCAGAATTTAAAAGGACTGACAAATGAATTTAAAAGGACTGACAAATAATGCTGGGGAGACAATGGCAAACCACTCAGTGCAACCATTGTGAAGAAACTGCTTCGGCAGCACCAACGCTCTGTAAAGAGTATGGTACATCAATATTAAACTATAACAAAGTATTACTATATCCTTAAGAGTTCATGGAAATCCATAAAAAGTGCTTTTGGCTCCATATTATACCGATTTATTTTGTTATCACATCTAATTTATTAAATTTTCTCCTGGACTCAGACTTTTGTAACCCACTGTGTATACTTGTCAAAATCCACGTGACTTTTGTACAACTCTCTTTTTGGGTATTAGTCAGTTGTAATACCTTATTCAGATTTCCCATTGAACAAAGAGTGAGAGCAGAAGATAAACGCTTTGTAACCAATTTATACCATTATTTTGACTGTGTGATAAAAAGAATGGTATGAACTTATTCTATCTCCACTTATTACTGTTGGCCATGTTGTTTTCCTCCTTCCTGGCACTCATGGGACAAATTTCTCATCTTTTAGTGCAATTTGTTTTTACTTGACCTGTTCTCATGCTGTTGCATGAATGAAGTACATGTGTATTCCAATTTTATTAATGATATTGTGAGTTGGTTATTTAGCAAGGATGCCCACGGGGTTGTGTATGTGGGAAGGCAATGTAGGCGTCTGCTGTGCATTTGTGCAAACAGGAAAGCGAAGAGCACATTTCCTGAGGAAATGAGGTTTTCTTTTCTCCACTAAAGCAGGCCACCTGCAGCATATTGCACAGTGTCAAAATATCTACAGCTTCAAATTTAATCACGACACCCGTTGCTTTCCATGAAACTTGTTTGGGTGTCCAATGTGCTGTTTCAAAACTTTTCTTTTGTTCAGCTTTTTAGATATTGTTACTGATTAGTGTTTGCTGGATATTGTTAAAAGTTTGAGATTTACAAGAAAGAGCTGCTTGGATTATTATTTGTTGCTCCCCAAGTCTTTGCAAAGGAAGGCAGCTTTCTGGCACATAAAACCTGTCATGACACAAAGATATTCCCAATATCCAACTGCTATAATCCTTCCTTGGGGAACAATATTTCTCATACTTCTGAGTTGTTATTAAAGAAAATGAAGATATCATGTCCATCTCGTACATAGACCTAAGTATATCTGAAGTGTCATAAAGCATGATAAAGAAGAATACTGAGGGCGACCCTGGGAGTGTAATGGTGCAGGAAGATCAAATGAAAGATACTGTAGATATGATGGATGATATCACACACCCAAGCAATCCTCTGAGAGCTAATGTCGCTTGGAACGACCTGACATTGCACTTTTAAAGGTCAGTTTTCTTTGTCCTGCATTTGTAGGTGCTTCCTGGCCTTCGGCACTGAATTTTCTGTCTTTTGACAGGCAAGCTCACAAGATGTGTGGCAAAGCAAGGGGATTTTAGAAACTCTCATCAATCACAACGTTTTTGGACATTGCCATGATTTGCCTGTTTAGCAATAAGGCAGACAAATTATTCTACATTATATCATCACCTGTGCAGGAGGAGCTTTAAGGATTACTCGATGGACATTGTTCACACAATTGAATATAAAGAATGGAACTTTTCTTGTTTAGTCTTTGGGAGTATTGTCTTACAAGTTGGTGCAGAGGAACTGTCAAGTCTAGGCTCGATTCCTGATCTGACTACAAGCTGGTGTTCTATCTCTCAGATGGACGTGAAACCCCACCTCCTGGCATTAGTTGGTGAATGTTAATGAACCCAGGGCATTTTTCCTGAGGAGTAGCCGAGTTTTTGCCAGACTCAGGACTTGGTTTAAACATGAATCTATTGCGTTTTATAGTGGGAAGGTCCATGACAACTCAAACTTTCAAAACTTGAAAGGATTCCAGGAAAAGTATCAAAACTATCTCAATGCAGAGTAATTGGAAGGGAAATTAGAGTGGGTGGGACCACGCCTGCCAATCAACATTGTGGGGGTGGGGTCTGCAGTGACATTAGCCAATCACAGCTAAATGTGTGTGGTTAATGGTGTAATATTAGATACGGTGCAACAACAGTGTCAAAAGAAAACCACTTATCAAGAAAGACAGGTGTGCTTAATGTTGGAAGACACTATTACCTACAGTCCGCTGACCATCGTTGCCAGACATATGATAATTCCTCTTGGCGTGCCATGCGTGAGGTCGTGGGATGCTTGGTGGGGGTCAGACTGAAAGTGCAGTGTGCTTGAAAACATGGATGTGCAGCAAGTGTAAAATTTCTGAATTTTAGTTTTCACTTTTGTAGCAAACATTATGCACTGTACCAGAGACAAGCAAACAAACTCTCTCCTTAAAAGTCTAATTCCTAATAACTGCTTGCAGATATCAAATATTCTAATAAACCAATAGCCATAATGGAGCCAGGCAGTTTGCGAGCTAACAAGTGCTATAATTATACGGGGTATTAAAAGGACTGAGGATGGTGGTGGACTTCCTATGTATGGCTGGCACAGACACTACTGCACATACTGCATGGACATTATAGTACACAAGGAAACACAAGGAAATTAGACACAGGTGGAAGCCATTAAGCCCATCAGTTACATTAACACCACACCAATTTATCAAGAAAAAGTACATGTTATTATTGATGCAAAGTATTTTCACACATAATCGACAAGCTCGTGTGTGTGTGTGTGTGTGTGTGTGTGTGTGTGTGTGTGTGTGTGTGTGTGTGTGTGTGTGTGTGTGTGTGTGTGTGTGTGTGTGTGTGTGTGTGTGTGTGTGTGTGTGCGTGCTTTTAACTGTTGGGTGGTCGCTAGACTACCGTTATTCTCAGGTTTTCTGTCTGTCTGTCTGTCTGTCTTTGTTTGTATGTAATGGACAGCTCTGGAGGCCAGAGTAGTCAACTGATTTTGATGAAACTTGACTGGTAGGTTCATACCAGGATCGAGTTGTATGCTTTTGAGCACCGTTGCTATGGACGCCACCGTTGCCCAGCAACGGGACTTTGAAATTTTTGAAAAAATCTGAAAAAAAAAAAATTGAAAATCAAAAATAGGCTTCCGCGCTTTATGGTTCACGAGTCAGTAAGTGACCCACTATATTCGTTATTGGTATTTGTCTGTCTGTCTGTCCTGAGCATAGCTCCGTGGGTTTTGATCCGATCCTGATAAAATTTTGGTGGGAGGTTTATATCATGATCTAGTTGTGTTCTCCTGAGAATGGGCGTGGTGCGCCCATTATGGGCAGAGCCACGCCCAAAAAACGTGTTTTTAGGGGGTAGCCGATTTCAATTTGCATCTTCTCCTCGGGGGTTTGTCGAATCTGGCAGGGGTTTTCGGTATTTGGTTAGCCCAATGGCATCTGCATAGCCCCACGGAGCTCGATTTTTTTTTCATTTTCGTCCCAAAGTCAAGGTCACGAACTAAGAAAATTACAAATTTTGACATAATCCATCTTCTCCGAGGGGGTTTGTCGAATCTGGCAGGGGTTTCGGTATTTGGTTAACCCAACGGGACCTGCATAGCCCCACGGAGCTCGATTTTTCATTTTCATCCCAAAGTCAAGGTCACAAGGTCACGAACTTAGAAAATTGCGAATTTTCACACAAAAATCCATCTTCTCCGAGGGGGTTTGTCGAATCTGGCAGGGGTTTTCGGTATTTGCTGAGCCCAATGGCACCGACATAGCCCCACGGAGCGCGATTTTTCATTTTCGTCCCAAGGTCAAGGTCACAAGGTCACAAACTTAGAAAATTGCGAATTTTCACATAAAAATCCATCTTCTCCGAGGGGGTTTGTCAAATCTGGCAGGGGTTTTCGGTATTTGCTTAGCCCAATGGCACCTGCATAGCCCCACGGAATGCAATATTTTCATTTTCGGCCCAAAGTCAAGGTCACAAAGTCACGAACTTAGAAAATTGTGAATTTTGACATAAAAATCCATCTTCTCCGAGGGGGGTTGTCGAATCTGGCAAGGGTTTCAGTATTTGGTTAGCCCAATGGCACCTGCATAGCCATACGGAGCTTGATTTTTCATTTTTGTCAGAAGGTCAAGGTCACAAGGTCACAAACTTAGAAAATTGCGAATTTTTACATAAAAATCCATCTTTTCCGAAGGGGTTTGTCGAATCTGGCAGGCTTTCAGTGTTTGGTTCGCCCATTGGCACCTGCATAGCCCCACAGAACTCGATTTTTCATTTTGGTCCCAAGGTCAAGGTCACAAGGTCACGAACTTAGAAAATTGCGAATTTTGACATAAAAATCATATGACCGCCCAAACTTTGAGAGCTAGGATGACAATATTTTTTTATGCATAATCGTGAGGTCATTCCCCACCTAAAGTCTTGAAACCATTTTGCTCTATCTCGAACACCTTGCCCGTGGCACCCCCTTCAAGTTTGTTTTTACGCTGATTTCATCAAAGTATGGATAATCTGAGGAGTGTGAAATGCCATATAGCCTATATGATGTTATATTGTTCCTGGAATGTTCCAGAGGAAGTTTTGCACCAAAGGTCATAATCCTTGACCTTTGACCTTTAAAGTTCACAAAGGTCAAATTTTCAAAGTTGTGTGAATCGAACCGGGGTTTCGACCTTCTTCGATGAACTAACTCCAATAAGCTATAGCACGTATCCTGTTTCCTTATTTTAATGTCCACAACATTGTTTTGTGACCTTTAAAGGTTATGCAAAGGTCAAATTTTTTAAGTTGTTGAACGAAACCGGGTTTTGGACATTTTGCAGCGAATAACCTGTCACCCGTACCACATCATGTTGATCATTTTTATAACTTGGTCAAACATTATCACATTGTCTCATCCTTGACTTCTGAAACAATCTACATCATCAAATACCACTCGTGAACCATCGTCGTCTTCAGACTTGTCACTGGTTCAATTCGTACATGGAAACAATTAACATGTACTATCATTACAAATAGATGGTGGGATGGACAGGCAACAACCCTTATTCAAAGAAATATGGAGGCATGCTTTCACATGACAATATCTGGTGGCCATCTTACCTTGTTTGCGTTCTTCTAGGCAAACCATCCCGACATCCTTTTTCTTTTTGAAAGAAGCGTTTTCTATTACTTGTAGGAGTAGGAGTAGGAGTTGTAGAATCATTTTTGTGAATATTCAGTGAGAATAACATACAATATCTTCCCACCCCCCCTCTCTCCAGACTCCCACACCACCTCTTCCCCTCCATCCTCTCACCTCTTCCGCCCCCCTTCCCTCTGAACTTCCACTCCACCCCTTCCCCTCCATCCTCTCACCTCTTCTGCCCCCTCCCTCTGAACTTCCACACCACCCCTTCCCCTCCATCCTCTCACCTCTTCCACCCCCCTCCCTCTGAACTTCCACTCCACCCCTTCCCCTCCCTCATCTCACACCCTCACCTGCCTCCTCCCACACCACCCCCGACACCGGACTCCCATCCCTTCCCCACGACAAGTGGTGGCTTGTGTTTGAATTTTATGAATTGTGTGAAAATGTCTTTAAAATCCCTAGTAAGGTGTATCATGCTAAAACATGTGATCCTTTCGAGTTTTGTGGCAATTAATCTTCGGAGCTCAGAGGACTAGAGTCAAACAAACAAACAAACAAATAAACCAATGTCACCCGCAGGGTGACCCGTATCTTGCCAAAATGTGACCACGTGTGACTTCTTTAAGGTCACACTGAGGTGAACAGAGCTGCTATCCACCAGGAGCGACTCCTTGAGGAATATCTGCCTACGAGAGATTCCGATGAGAATCGTTCTACAGAGTAACCATGAAAAATATGCTTTTGCCTCATAACGTCACCAAATGACGTCATAATGTCTCAAGCTTGACATATCTAGAAAGCACTCATTGAGGTGTTCAATTTGAGGTACCACACGATATGGTTCCTAAAACTTGAAAATTTGACCTTGGGGTCAAATATGCTTGACCTGAGGTGCTAACGATGAAGGTCAAGGCCAATCGCCACCAAAAATTAATCAGCTGAGCGCCAGACCATGAACTATATCCCCATGGAGTTTGAAGACGATCCGGTCAAAATTACTCAAAAAATAAGGGTTTTGTCGACTCCCCTGATTTGCGACAAAGTGACCTTGACCTTTGACCTTGACCTTCAAAATGTTATGCACTGAAAGGGACCTCTATAGGCCTCTGATATGCGAAGTTATAAAAATTTCCAATGATAACTGTGTTCTGCAGAGTGATTTATACGTGATTACAGACGAAAAAAAAAAAAAAAAAAACATATGAAGGTCAAGGCCAATCGCCACCAAAAATTAATCAGCTGAGCGCCAGACCATAAACTATATTCCCATGAAGTTTGAAGACGATCTGATCAAAATTACTCAAAAAATAAGGGTTTCGTCGACTCCCCTGATTTGCGACAGTGACCTTGACCTTTGACGTTGACCTTCAAAATTTTGTGCACTGAAAGGGACCTCTATAGGCCTCTGATATGCGAAGTTATAAAAATTTCCAATGATAACTGTGTTCTGCAGAGTGATTTATACGTGATTACAGACGAAAAAAAAAAAAAAAAAAAACATATGAAGGTCAAGGCCAATCGCCACCAAAAATTAATCAGCTGAGCGCCAGACCATAAACTATATTCCCATGAAGTTTGAAGACGATCTGATCAAAATTACTCAAAAAATAAGGGTTTCGTCGACTCCCCTGATTTGCGACAGTGACCTTGACCTTTGACGTTGACCTTCAAAATTTTGTGCACTGAAAGGGACCTCTATAGGCCTCTGATATGCGAAGTTACAAAAATTTCCAATGATAACTGTGCTCTGCAGAATTTTTTATACGTGATTACAGACAAACAAACAAACAAACAAACAAAAAAAAATAAAAAAAATAAAAAATAAAAAAACATACAAGCTGACAAACATATCTTGCAAAAACTTAGTTTTGGCAAGATAACAAACAGTCTCATTCGTTTTTGTATAGAGCACTATGCTCGCTTCTCCACACGTCGTTGCAGCGATTGACATCACAGATTTGCTGTATTATAATGATTTTCACCAATCATAATACAAACATTTATTTATTACAAATTTATTTGTAACTAGCATAACCCGCGCTCTGCGCGACATGTTGGGGTGGGTGTGTTTGAGAAAGGAACTGATGCAGAGTATCAGTAGTAATTTTACTTTAATGCAATAAGTGGAATACGATTTCACTGTTTCAGAACCATTTTATTTACTTCTTTTTGTACCATGCACCTCATATGGTCTTTGAGATAATATAAGCCGAATATCACGTTACTCGAGCGCAGAACAAAGTCGAAGATAGCGCGACACGAAACCACAAACTCGGAAATAATATATAAGATATTGGTGATATTATATGTAATTGAAATTTATTTGTAACTCGCAGGGTTGCCTGGCGTTGCTCAGTGTGGGAAAGGGGTTTGGGGGTACTGAGAAGTGGGAGAAGCAGAAGACCCGTCAGGGC
Organism: Eptatretus burgeri; assembly: GCF_056783735.1. NCBI lineage: Eukaryota > Metazoa > Chordata > Myxini > Myxiniformes > Myxinidae > Eptatretus > Eptatretus burgeri. The sequence goes on from NC_140965.1 coordinate 37,817,820, forward strand.
TGAGAATTGGGCAGGCGGATCTGGGGCAGGAGAACCAGAACACTAGTGGGTAGAGGGATCTTAAGGGAACACCCGTGGGTAAAGTGGTCTTAAGGGAACACCAGTGGGTAAAAGGGTCTTCAGGGAATACCAGTGGGTAAAGGGGTCTTAAGGGAACACCAGTGGGTAAAGGGGTCTTAAGGGAACACCAGTGGGTAAAGGGGTCTTCAGGGAATACCAGTGGGTAAAAGGATCTTAAGGGTCTTCCAGGTCATTGGTGTGTTGAGGGTCTTTGAGGTCTTCCGGCTCTGAGGGGGTCTTCAAGAGTCTTCGGGATCTTAACTCTCTTTGGGGTCCAAAGAGTCTTTGGGGTATTCGGGGTTTTAAAGTGTCTTGATTGTGTTTGGGTAACTCAATGGTCTTGAGGGTCTTATGGGTATTAGGGTATTTGGGGTCTTAAGGGGTCTTATCTCCCAAGCATGGAGAAAATCTTCTCTTCAATATGTAAAAAGTCTTCTCTCAAGCATGTAAAAAAAGGTGTCATGGTTCGTCAGTGTCTTTAAAGGCTGAGGTTTTGGGTGAACATACACTTAGGACAACATCTGGGTCAGACGTAGTCTTTGTGCCAAATTTGCTGGTTGTCGGCCCAGTGGTCTTTGCAAAAAACGCGAACAGACAGACAGACATACACCAATAAATCTTATTTATGAGATAGTGAGTTGAGGCGATAGCAGTTTGGGTTTATTTAAGGGTCTTTGGAGAATTGAGGGTCTTCAAAAGTCTTAAGGGTATTTGTGGTCTTCAGGGTCTTTGGGATCTTAATGGTCTTCGAGGTCTTAAAGGCTCTTCGATGTGTTCCAGCTCTAAAGGGTATTTTGGGTCTAAAGTGTCTTTTCGGTATTGAGGATCTTCAAAAGACTTGAGGGTCTTTGGGGTCTTAATTATCTTAGGGGTCTTAAAGTGTCTTGGGGGTCTTTCGGATCTAAATGGTCTTTCAGGTATTCGGGATCTTAAAGGGTCGTAATGGTCTTTGAGGAATTCAATGGTCTTGAGGGTCTTATGATTCTTTGGGACCTTCGGGATCTTGAGGGGTCTTATCTCCCAAACATGTAAAAAGTCTTCTCTCAAGCCTGTAATCCAATCTCTGAAGCATGTAAAAAGCATTTATAGGGGGAACTTCGGGTTCTTTGGGGGTCTTTAAAGGCTGAGGTTGTGGATGAAAATACCCTTAGGACAATCCCCAGGTCGGACTTGGTCTGTGTGCCAAATTTGGTGGTTGTCCGTCCAGCGGGCCTTGCAAAAAACGCAAACAAACAGACAGACAGACACACATCTGATGAATTTTATTTATTGAGATATAAAAAGGTTCAAATGGTCTAAATGGTCAAGGATCTAAGCTGTCTAATCTGTCTGAAGGGTGTTAAGGGTCTTTTGAATCCTTGGGGCCTCTTGGGTCCTCAGGAACTTTTGCATCTTTGGGGTCTTGGTCTTTTTTGGGCTTCAGGATATTTTGGGTTTTTGATGTTGTTTTGGTCTTCAGGGTCTCTTGGATCCTCTGGATCTTTTGGGCCCTTGGGGACTTTTGTGTCATTGGGGTCATATGGATATTTTGTGTCATCTGGGTCTTTTGGGTCTTCATGAAACATAAGGACAATGCCATTGATGAGATTTTGCTCTCTAAGACCCTGTCTTTTGGGATATTGGGGGTCTTAAAAGGTCTTCAACGGTCGAAGGGGTCTCAGTAGTCTAAAGCATCAAAATGTACATTCCAATAGTATGTAATTAATAGACGTACGTGTGTAAAGTCTGGGTGCAACTGACGTTCAAACAGTACGCAATTAATACACATATAGTCACATGGCTTTACTGTGAGAAGAACATTCCAATCGTATGTAATTTGTAGACATTCCTGTAGTCTGCAACCACTGCTTCAAACAGCACGTGATTAATTAGCATATCATCACATGGCTTCACGAACTGACTGATGGATAGACGGCTTCACGGACGGACTGTGATTTTCGTTTTTATATGCGTGTGTGTGTGTGTGTGTGTGTGTGTGTGTGTGTGTGTGTGTGTGTGTGTGTGTGTGTGTGTGTGTATATATATATATATATATATATATATATATATATATATATATATATATATATATATATATATATATATATATATATATATATATATATATATCATTGCTCCAAGCTCTTCATGAAGTTAAATAACATCCTAAATGAAAGCAGATCACACAAAAAGGTGAAACAATTTGAACCCAGGCTAGACAGCTTTGAGCGAGTGTGTGTACCTCTTGGCCATCCTGCCGTGGTGTGCAGATCCATTGCTTTGTAGCCACTCCAAACATTTTTCAATTCTCTTGAACTCATTGTTCACTTGGCCCATTGCTTTACTCAATCTAATCCTCTAGTTCATTTTGCCTTCATAACTCCATGGATGTCCTCATGGAGAACCGAGCCATGGTTGCCATGCCCACTGCTCATGCCACAGAAACCTTCTCCTGCTTAATTTTTTTGGTTGTCCTCAATGAAGTTACACTTTGGGAAAAACAGTATAAAAACATAGCAGTTGAAAAAGTTAACTTTTATGCTTTGGTAATTTCACATTTTCTTGTGTAAATATCGAGAAGGATTTTTTTTATTGGGTAGACATTGAAATGCAGTAACCTTCATCCTGATGAAGCAGCACTTTCATGGAATGAAGGAAGGAAGGCAGTAGGGTGCACAGTCTTGCTTAAAGCTTATAAGATACAGCATATGTTTAGTGATAAGAATCGCTAATTTCTTGATATTTTCAGATTTCACTCCAGATTTTGACAATTATTTAATCCACGACATCCGATCCACCAAACCAAAATCATATTTTGATTATATACTTTAACTAGAAGGGCACTCAGGAGAGTGCATACCTCCACCACGTAATGCTTGATCCATGAGAACATATCAACCCCAATACATTTTTGAAATATCATGCTATACAGTACGATGTCATTTTTGGCCCTTTCAATGGTGAAGCATCACTATAAAAATTATCAGATCTGGATCTTCACCTAATTGAATCAATTCTTCCTTGTCACACTCCCAACATGTCCACCAAGATTCATCCAAAACCATCCACAACTTTTTGAGATGTCATGCTATTTGTCGTTTTTGGTCCTATCTTCACCAAAATCTAAAGAGTTCATCCTTGTCACACACCGAACCTGTACACAAAATTTCATCTGGATCCGTCCACAACTTTTTGAAGAATCCTGTACACAGTCAAACAAACAGACAGAAAGGGGTGAAAACATAACCTCCTTCACCTTTGATAATGGAGGTAATTAGTCCGTGAGAGTATAGTATATTGTGTTTCCAAAGCAACGATAAGCCTTTCATGGAGGTAAGCCATTAATTATCTTCAAAAGGGGTGTTTCCATTTACCCAAATACCCAGTTTTCATTCAGGCACACCCTTGGAGTTTCCTTAATATGCACACAAGGTTTAGGGGTGCTTGGTTTCATGGTTTTGGAGTTATGAAGACACCGACTGACTGGCACACTGAAACACTGACATTTATTATTCGGTTATTTCTCTGAAATAAGCTCATGCAGTGGGTCCCGGTATCCAGTCGTACATACGTTAACATTTGATTAAAAATCTTCTCACTCCAAACTACCCGACCGGTATGGACCAAATTTGGTACGACGCATCAGAACAGCAAAGTCTCATGGGTTGTGCTCCCCATCCAGATGCACACACTATGAAGTGGGCTAAAGGGGGGGGGGAGTTTGCCCCAAATGTTGGTATTCCATTCAAAAATCTTCTCAGAAACAGACAATTGGATCCAGACAAAACTTGCCATGCGGCATCATGACCATGCCCAAATCTTATGTAGTGTTCCCCATGGCCGTATTTTCCCCAGAAAGGGGGACACGGCATCCCTCCTCTAATCCCTCATATTCACTAAAACATATTTTCCTCACAAACTACATAACCGATATTGACCAAATTTGGTGCGATACATCATAACAGTCATGTCTCATGGGGTTGTGCTCCTCATTCAGATCTGCCCCCTATAAGAGGCTGAAAAACCAACGCCAGATGCAGACCAAACTCTCCATGAAACTTAACGACCTTGCCGTTAACTTAAGTTGTGCTCCCCATGACAGTACCACACAGGATGTGGGGGGGGGGCATGGCCCCTTCACCCAAATCCCTCATTTTCACCTCGGCTGTTGGAGAAATGCAGTAACTATAATGGCAGCAAGCAAGCCACAGCAAGCACTTATGGTGCCGTTCGGGGTTTCATAATCGCAGCATCGCAGGTTTGTTGGATGTCATATGCAAATTAAACACGAGGGGTAGTGTTCATACAGAAGCCTTTGGCCATTTATTAATTCCCACAAAAGCTCCGTGAAAGCGCTGAAAAGCTCCGAAGAGCTCCCAAAGGGTCCGTGAAACCGCAAAGGAATGATGTTGTTTTGTGACAACAATACTTCAGAAATGCATTGAAATTCCGCAATAAATCAAACGAACAGGAAACGGACTTCAAAAGGCACTGAAGTACGTTATGCAAATGGCACGAATGAATGTACGTGATGTGCAATGAATGTGTTTACATGAAAACGTGTACAAAATTCATTCCAATCCTTCTTACTACATTAAGTACTACATTAAATAGAGAGATATACTGATCACTTTAATCCTCCTTAACAGGTAACACTTGTATGTAGGTAAAATGTGGAATGGGCCTGGTCACACCGATGGCCTCGTGGCTCGATATGAGCTTCGCAACGCAGTGTGAGCTTCACAGCACGATGTAAGCTTCGCAGGTATGAACCCCTCAACGCAAGTGTGAGATTTACAACAAGAAGTAAGCTTCGCAGAGTGCCTAAGCTTTTGGCTTCCCAGAATGCTTCTGCATCTGTTCTGAGCTCCGCCCGGAACGTCAATGGTATTGTAAATCTTTACTCACTGACAAATGTCATAACTGACGTCACAATAACCGTCAGTCCCCCATGGGAATATTTTTTTTTACAGATAGTGAGCCATTAAACATGACATCGTTCAAGGTGGGGAGGCATCAAATAGTCGTAGAGAGGGGGAAGAGGGGATTTTAAGAAAAAAAGAAAGATCAAAACCAGACTTTGTACACTACCAACTGAGCTTGCAGAGGTATTTGCTCATTTAGTGTTGTCCTACAAAATAATATGAACATAAATTAGTTGTGTCTTGATGATACCCAAGGGCTGGAATGTAAGAGCGGTCATGCTTGATTTGGATGCCTCTCTTCACTTGCACTGCTATTATTTGACAGCACGTGAAAAAAATCCGTTTTCAGAGAGGACGATGTTGGCCCAACATTTCAACAATGAAATGGTTTTTGTAGGGTCCCGTGCAAGCAATATTATGCATAAACCATTAATATACTCCCTGGGAGAGCCAGGGGGGGGTAGGTAGACAGGAGAACTCGTGAGTAGGCAATGCAACCTTGGCTCTGCGGATGTGTTGATTTGTGTCTACAAATGTACCAGATTTTTCACTTGTGATGAACTATGTGCAAAGTTTATCTTAGAAAACAGGTCAGTGTAACATGCACAAATCTAAAAACCCTGCAGAGAATTCCAAGAGCATAACCTGCTCATTAGTAATAACGCATGCAATGAAAAAATGCACCACAAATGTATGTAAGGGGCCATAGACATATTACAAACAGAGAATGAGAGCTCAGGGGAGAAGGGTGGAGGGTAAAATTGAGAAAAGTAAATAATTGTGCACTGAATATAAAATTGAAATTGAACGGCATATTTATATTTCCACTTGTGTGCAAGGTATACAATCAGTAGAACATACAATAGCTCAATCCAACACTGGATTGCAACATCTGAGCATCTGGCAGTGTTTCACACGACGCGTGGTGGGAGCCTGTACCTTGCGCTCAAACAATGACCATTGTCTTTGACTGGAGTTGTTATGATGGAGCCATTAAAGTGTTTTAATGTTGCACAGGTGTATAAAATATAAAATGCAACTTTTGATTATTATTTCTGCAGTGGCTGCAATTGGTTTTTCTTGGCATTTCATGCGTATCAAGCCACTGTCGCCAATATACACTGCATTTAGTATCAGGGCCACGTGCCGGTCAGAAAATGTTTGCACTTGCATGGCTGGGCACACACATCGGATTAACATTGAGCTCAAAAGCTGATGTTTGGTTTCTCTGCTTAGGCATGGGGCTTCTGAGAAAGTTTGACTGATGTTAATACTTTACTTGGCGAATATTCATGTCCCCTGCATGGGTGAAAATGTAGAGAGAGAGAGAAAAAAACACATCCACAGGCCAAGGAAACATTGCAGCCAAATCGCCATCAATTCACTTCAATTTCCTTTATGTGAGACACAAGGAGCTTACTCAAGCCTAAAAACCGGTGAATGGGCATTACACTGTTGCTTAAGATTTTGCCATGGAAAGAAGATGGATGGACAAAGGCAAAATGATGAAACGCACATTGCAAAATGCCCCACAAAGAGATATATGATTACCTTTCGAAAGCTCAAAGGAGGCATCTCACAATCATCCGGGTCAGGAAATCGCTTGGTTCTTACAGGCTTGGATGATGAACCCAGACTTTGTTGATATCCTCAAGTGATTTCTCATACTAATCCTTTATTACACTGCATTACGAGCACACATTGCCGCACCTAATTCAGTCCTTTCATGACAAACGCATGGATTTTGCTCTCTAAGACCCTGCTTTCCTCTTGGAGGCTAAAGGGAGAAGCAAACTAGGAGGAATCATTATGAGACGAGAAAAGTGGTTAACCGCACACTCGATCAATACAAGGCTGGAATATACATAGGCACTTGCACGAATAGTCTAATTATTGTGCTGTGTGATGTGTTTGTATCAAGGAAATCAGATCGCTCACACTCATTCGAAGAACACAAGTTCTAATATACTACTCCTTTAGTTTATAATGATCCAATGTTTACCATATCCTACTATATTAAATTACTATGTTATCCAACTGTATTAAACAAAGTATTGTACCTCAATACACATATCCTACTTTCTGCTGATATCCTATTATATTAAATATGGTGTGTGTGTGTGTGTGTGTGTGTGTGTGTGTGTGTGTGTGTGTGTGTGTGTGTGTGTGTGTGTGTGTGTGTGTGTGTGTGTGTGTGTGTGTGTGTGTGTGTGTGTGTGTGTGTGTGTGTGTGTGTGTGTGTGTGTGTGTGTCCATCTGAAAATTATAGAAAAAAAAATGGATGGCTGATCTCCACCAAATTTTTCATACATGTTGGTAAGTTCCCAGGTTCATCTCATGGGCAAAAGAAACATCCACCCTGCCCCTTGGAGACGACTTACTATATTCGCCTGTACACTTGCCAAAGTGCAAGTACTTCATTGACCACTGCATCATTGGCTGAGGGGTGTGCGCTGTGCTGCTGATTTAATGCCCCCCCCACCCCCTCTGGAGGTTAGAGCAGGATTTGTAATTTGGCCTGGTGCCAGCGATAGCTCACCTACTCGCCAAGAAGGACTCCACGGGATCTTTAACATCCAGCAACTAATGCTGGTGGACACGATGCCCTGTTTAACGTCAATCCGAGGGATGGCACACAGATTGTTGTTATATCGCCCGACTTGGGAGACACCAGGATGACAGTATTCAAACCCTGGCTAGATGGTTCAGAGGTGAGTAGGCACATACCTCGAGGCCACCCTGCCAGCCCGAATAAGCAACTGATCTGCTTTAACTGGAGCATGTCGTATAATAGAGGAAAAACCCATATTATCACTTTGTCTCTCCATTAGGTTCAGCATGGAAATTCCTTATTTACCAGTACAGAAGCAGTCTTCTTCTTCTTGTGTATGGCAGCTTGGCTGCCAGGTCACAATCATTTTGTTGGGGCACGGCTATGCCGCTATGCTGTGCCCCTGTACCACTATACTGGTACTCATTTCACTCACCACAGAAGGATGACAGACTGAATCAATGACACCTGGTGTTAATTCAGCAGCTGACATGGCTCAAACTCAGGATTCTTAAGATCCCAAGTCGGCCACCCGAACCGCTAAGCCAACACCAGGCTTGCAAAGCAAACTGAAAAGCGGGATTAAGCAATTGGTTCACATCTGTCTGTCTGTCTGCCCTGTCTACAAAGGAACAAGGAACAACTTGATTTCAATGAATGTTATATTTTCCCTGTGCCGCTAAGCGAAAAGCCAAGCCTGTACCAAAGCCTGTACCATGTGACATCATAGGTCACGTGGTACAGGCGCCATCTTGGAAAAACCAAAAAACTTTGCACCTATACATCTCCAAAATCGCTCTATGGAAAAAATTGAAACATGGCTCATTGTCAAGTACCCCCCATGGGGAATAAGATATGTTAATGATTATGTCATTGGTGCCTTCTTTATGACGTCATAATTCGACTAATGCAATGCTTGATCCGGTCAGAATGGAAAAAAAAAATTATCTGCAATTGTTGAAACCGCTAACCGATCAATGCAAAACTTTAACTAATTGATCAACTACCCATGGGCAATATATTTTGATAAAAAGTGACATCATCAGTCACTGGTCTGACACCATATTGGATCAAAGGGAAAAAATCTTTAAAAAAACAGAAGAGTTGGCTTGCACCAAGTCCTTCTCAAAACTGCGCAGGGTAAGTATTCTATGAATACCATCTGGTTTAAATATGAATCTGGAAACAAACCTGTAGCTTAGCAGTACTTTGGCTCTGAATTTGTCACGATCGCATATGAACAGAGCAAGTGAGATAATATTTTTACTCTGCTTGCCTGTCCTGGCAATCAAACAAAATTGAAAATCATTTCAAATAGGAAACTTACTGTTTTTAAGGTCGCCATAAAGGACACAAACAACAGGCACGAAGAACGTGTTAAATAAGATAGTTTAAAAGACACTGTGTCAATAATGGTAAACTTCTGGAATTATTTTTTTATATGACCTTCAAAATCTTCATTTTATTTGAATTTAATTCTACACTTTAACACTGTAGAACACAAATTGCCTTCTTACCACTTCCCAAAACCTCCAGCTTTGCGGTACTTGGACATATTATATAAGGTGGTGTATAAGACGCTGCATAAATGCTGGTAAACTTCCAGATTTTTTTTCTAGATGACTTTTAAAATCATTATTTTATTTAAAATTAATTATATACTTGAACACTATGCAGGGTAAGGTGTTGTATGAACTCTAGTTTATTTCTGTGCTGGGCCTCTGGTTGAGTTAGTCTCCAGAACTCCTGGGTCTCATGATCATCTTTAACCTGTATTGGGCACATTTTATCACCAAGGTGGGTTCCAAGCCACACCACCACCTTACAATTCACTGCAGGGTTATAAAATCCTTCCTCTGGGTTCTGCAGCTTATAAAGCTGTACAACATCTCCATCCGTATTTTCACAAACAAAAATGACTCTCCAATGTGCACTGGTTTTGCTGCCTACCATCTTGTCTCACTTGAGGCATTGGAATATATGACCATCTGTGTCAATGTAACCTTGGATCAGGAAGCTGAGCACCATTGGTCTGTTTCTTTCTCACGATTGCCATGTTGGTGGCCTTGCAGTTTCTAAATGGCTCTATTTTGGTCTTACTACAACTGATCTCTCACCTCTGTGCAGTCCCTGATCCTCTAGATCACGTCTTCCACCAGAAACCTTTCCCTATTGGACTCCGCAAAAATAAAGCCACTGCTTACCTCCATTCCTTAATGCTATAACCCTCTTTTCTCACCGATGGAACGATCCTCAATCCATTGTCTCGGGTTATTTTCAAACAGGATTTAATGTCCGCTGCCCACCGCCACTGCATGATTTTCCCCAGTTACCATACTGAGATTTTTTTTATCACTGTTTTCCCTTTTACTCATGCCACAGCTATTGGCTAGGTGCATGAGAATTGCAATCATCCCGTCTGTGTTTTTTTTGTTTGTTGACAGAATAACTGGACAACGAAGACATGTACAATTGCCACATTTGGAGCAGACCTTCATATTGTGAATGTCTCAGAAAAAGTTTAACTTTGAGCTCAGAAAGAAAAATATAAAATGAAAAGGAGTACTGGACTATATTTACTCACACCGTGAACATGTGAAAGTTTTGGTTAACATCCTCTGGGGAGGTATTGCACTAAGAGAAAACTATGGCGTAAGTCAGCACTTCCCTCAAGTGAATTGTAGTTTATACTGTTTTTAGAAAAACCCTGCTGTTTTCCCTTTCCCCTAATTTGTCTTATCTGTTGCCCCTTGTTGTTCTGCTCTTCCATGAACCTCAATGCACGTGTATAAAAAGGCAGATCAGGAAGAGAAGGCAGAAAAGATAAATGATGTTGGGAGGGGAGATCAATAAAGGGAAAGGAAGTAAGGGAATAGTGGGGCAACTTAGCTAAATATAGCATAACAATTGTGCATTTTGGGAGGAAAGCACCAAATTTGGCATACTAGTTGCCCAACATATTATCAACAGATTTGGATATTGAGCCATCTCGAATTCAGCCGCTGATGGCTGTGACAGCCATTTTCCACTGCCATCAAAAATTTTGAGATGGTCCAATATCCAAATCTGTTCATAATATGATAGGCTACTAGTGTGCCAAATTTGGTGCTTTCCTCACAAAATGCACAATTGTTATGCTAAGTTGCCCCACTAAAATATATTTGGCAGCTGATAAAAAAAATTATTTCCATCTGTAATATTTGTAAATACCCTTTGCTCACATCTGTGAGACAATAAATGGAAATCAAAGGGTGGTCTGTGAACATAAAACTTGTCATACTTTTTTGGTGCAAGTCTTTCCAAGAGCTCAGGTTTTCTGGGTTTACCAAGTGAGTGAGAGATCACTGGCCATTTGTCAGCTTGGTTGAGAACATCATCACACTTGCTTCACACCTTCATGCTCTATGATTATTTATTACCCAGCTTATGCAAAATATTCGATTGCGGATCATGTATCATATTTAGGATTGTCTCGTGAATTCTGTTTCATGCCGAATATCAATGTTGAAAAATGTGTAACCAATAATAGTAGATATTTC